>NC_143045.1:44730000-44747500 GCF_057628025.1 Oncorhynchus mykiss | reverse complement strand
ACCACTGCACTTTATATACCAGGGTTGGCTGGCCTTCTCTAGTAACTCGTAAGCTCAGTCACTGGTATACTTTTATTTACAAAGCCATTTTGGGTTTACTACCTTTTTTGGGGGGCATTGTTATTGTTCAGAAATGTGGTGGGTCGTCTCTTCGTTCGCTGGACTTTATCCTGCTAACTGTTCCAAATGTCCAAACTGAATTTGGTAAAAGGGCTTTTATGTCCTCTGCGCCATCGTCTTGGAACACCTCACAAAATACTTTTAAACTGGAAGAACTTGTCCCGATTGGTATTTTTATATCATCGATGATGACCTGTCAATGTTTTTAATTTCCTGTTTTATGATTTTGTTATACTCTTGTGAATTCTGTGTTTTTTTTTACTAGATTACCTGTAGTTTTCATGGTTTCTGTGTAACAGTTTTCTTCCGCTGAAGGAGAGGAGGACCAAAATGCAGCGTGGTTAGAGTTCAACATGTTTAATCAAGACTATACACGAGAACACAACAAAATACAAAAACAACAAATGTGGAAAAACCGAAACAGACCTATCTGGTGCAATGACACTAATACAGAAGACAATCACCCACAAAATACCCACAGAACATGGCTGCCTAAATATGGTTCCCAATCAGAGACAACGATAAACACCTGCCTCTAATTGAGAACCAATCTAGGCAACCATAGACTTACATAAACACCTAGAAAGGACACACCCCATAAACATACAAAACCCCTAGACCAGGGAAAACACATAAATCCCCCATGTCACACCCTGACCTAACCAAAATAATAAAGAAAACAAAGATAACTAAGGCCAGGGCGTGACAGTCTGTCTGTAACTGTGTAATGACTTGGTGCGACCTGTCTTGGCCAGGACGCTCTTGAAAAACATATTTCAAAACTCAATGAGCCCTTCCTGGTTAAATAAAGGTTCAATAAATAATAATTAATAAAAAATAGACGCACCGTAAAGACACAAACTTTACTTTAATACTGAAATGTTGCGCAACATGAACTCATGGGATCTCATGAAGTGTTTGATTAGATTTTCCATTACATTTGCCTTGATGTCAGAGTGAATAGCAGGACAATACAGTGCTGAGTACCAGGCAAGTTTAGTAGGTTACTAATGACCATCATCAGCATCAGAGGTTGGAGAAGCCTAATTACCGTGACTAAACGGTCACGTGGAATTTGACTGCCGGTATGGTTGTGACACCGTCACCACAACAGCCCTATCTACATGTCGCTCTCCGCTCTCTGTTGAGACGCAGTATTTGAAATCTAAAACCTAATTTGCATAGGGAGCAAAACATCACATTTTACATGTGTTTAACATAGTTGTCACGACTTCCGCCGGATAAGGCGGTCGACGTCGCCGGCCTTCTAGCCATCACCGATCCACTTTTCATTTTCCATTTGTTTTGTCTTTGCTTTCTGCACACCTGGTTTCATTTCCCCCATTACATGTTGATTATTTAACCCTCTGGTTTCCCCCATGTTTGTTTTATTGTAAGGCTGTATCTGACGGCTGGTATATTGTTGCCAGGTTTTGTTATTTACTCCCGTTTATGTCGTGGTACCAGTATTTTTCCAGCACCATAGTATTGTGTTTATACTGGTGTTTTCTTGTATTAAATACCTTGTCCATGCATCTCAGCTAACCCTTTCACCAGTTACCCACAGCCTTGATAATAGTACTGTTCTCAGATTTTTTATTAATTGATTTCAGATCTGTTAGATTTTTTTAATAAATTTTTTAAATGCTACATATGAATATATTTGTTTCCTTTACTTAACTAGGCAAGCCAGTTAAGAACAGATTCTTCGTTACATTGATGGCCAAACCCTAACCAGGACGACGCTGGGCCAATTGTGCACCGCCCTATGGGACTCCCAAACTCGACCGGTTGTGATACAGCCTGGAATCGATCCAGGTGACGACTCTTGCACTGAGATGCAGAGCCTAACATCGCTGTACCACCTCGATTCAGTCTTTTTATGTAGCAAAATCATTCGAAATGTCATTTTTGCATTGGATAAAAGTACAGACTCAGAGATAGAAAATTGTATATCCTACTCTAGAGTTGAGGAGCAATGACAAAGTCATTCTGCTTCGAAAGTTGAACATTTTGTGACCCCACTTTTGAGAAAATGGCCGTGAATATTTGGGTACACCTACTGGAGAGCTCCTCTTTGTCTACGCCCATTCGGCATCGTTCACACCCTCTTAAGCTTTAGCCCCACCCATCTCTTTGAGGATTCACATTGTGATGCTATACAGAGTGAATACAGTAGTGTATTAAACAACCAAGGATTTCAAGACTACGAGTGGTGAAAGTAGGAGCAAAAAGTGTCAGTAAAAATACACTTTATCTGGTCCTATATCCTAATCTGACTTTGGTGCAGATCATGTTGTTCTTCACATTACCGTTTCTGGTAAACACACTATATCAAATAAATATATGTTTACTTGTCACATGCACAGGATACAGAAGGTGTAAACGGTACAGTGAAATGGTTTTTTGTTTAGACATGTGCCAGACTGGGTTCAAATGCCCTCTGTTTAAATGTCTCTGTATATATTTATCTGTATAGTCAATAGTTTGGACACACCTACTCATTACAGGGCTTTCTTTATTTTACTTTTTTACATATTGTAGAATTAAAGAGATGACATATTTAGTCAGCCAGCAATTGTGCAAGTTCTCCCACATAAAAAGATGAGAGAGGCCTGTAATTTTCATCATAGGTACACTTCAACTATGACAGACTTCAACTCAACCAGCTGCATGAGGAATCCTTTTCAAACAGTCTTGAAGGAGTTCCCACATATGCTGAGCACTTCTTGGCTGCTTTTCCTTCACTCTGCAGTCCAACTCATCCCAAACCATCTAAAAAAATAATCACATTCTCTCATCCAGTTTCATGAGGTTGTCAACTGTTCAGAGGAGACTGTGTGAATCAGGCCTTCATGGTTGAATTGCTGCAAAATAACCACTACTAAAGGACACCAATACGAAGAAGAGGCTTGGGTAAAAAAAACACGAGCAATGGACATTAGACCAGTGGAAATGTATCCTTTGGTTGAGGAATCCACATTTTAGATGTTTGGTTCCAACCTCTGTGTCTTTGAGAGACGCAGAGTAGGTGAGCGGATGCTCTCCGCATGTGTGGTTCTCTCCGTGAAGCATGGAGGAGGAGATGTGATGGTGTGGGGGGGATTTGATGGTGACACTGTCTGTGATTTATTTAGAATTCAATGTAAACTTAACCAGCGTGGCCAGCATTCTGCAGCAACACGCCTTCCCATCTGGTTTGCACTTAGTCAGACCATCATTAGTTTTTCAACAGGACAATGACCTAACACACCCCCAGGCTCTGTAAGGGCAATTTGACCAAGGAGAGTGATGGAGTGCTGCATCAGATGACCTGGCCTCCACAATCACCTGACCTCAACCCAACTGAGATGGTTTGGGACGAGTTGGACCACAGAGTGAAAGAAAGCTGATAGTACCAAGCAGTGATGCCTTACTGTAAACCACTCTGGATAGTACCAAGCAGTGATGTCTTGCTGTAAACCACTCTGGATAGTACCAAGCAGTGATGTGGTACTGTAAACCACTCTGGATAGTACCAAGCAGTGATGTCTTACTGTAAACCACTCTGGATAGTACCAAGCAGTGATGCCTTACTGTAAACCACTCTGGATAGTACCAAGCAGTGATGTCTTACTGTAAACCACTCTGGATAGTACCAAGCAGTGATGTCTTACTGTAAACCACTCTGGATAGTACCAAGCAGTGGTGTGGTACTGTAAACCACTCTGGATAGTACCAAGCAGTGATACCTTACTGTAAACCACTCTGGATAGTACCAAGCAGTGATGTCTTACTGTAAACCACTCTGGATAGTACCAAGCAGTGATGCCTTACTGTAAACCACTCTGGATAGTACCAAGCAGTGATGTCTTACTGTAAACCACTCTGGATAGTACCAAGCAGTGATGTCTTACTGTAAACCACTCTGGATAGTACCAAGCAGTGATGTGGTACTGTAAACCACTCTGGATAGTACCAAGCAGTGATGTCTTACTGTAAACCACTCTGGATAGTACCAAGCAGTGATGCCTTACTGTAAACCACTCTGGATAGTACCAAGCAGTGATGTCTTACTGTAAACCACTCTGGATAGTACCAAGCAGTGATGTCTTACTGTAAACCACTCTGGATAGTACCAAGCAGTGATACCTTACTGTAAACCACTCTGGATAGTACCAAGCAGTGATACCTTACTGTAAACCACTCTGGATAGTACCAAGCAGTGATGTCTTACTGTAAACCACTATGGATAGTACCAAGCAGTGATGTCTTACTGTAAACCACTCTGGATAGTACCAAGCAGTGATACCTTACTGTAAACCACTCTGGATAGTACCAAGCAGTGATGTCTTACTGTAAACCACTATGGATAGTACCAAGCAGTGATGTCTTACTTTAAACCACTCTGGATAGTACCAAGCAGTGATGCAGTACTGTAAACCACTATGGATAGTACCAAGCACTGATGTCTTACTGTAAACCACTCTGGATAGTACCAAGCAGTGATGCAGTACTGTAAACCACTCTGGATAGTACCAAGCAGTGATGCAGTACTGTAAACCACTATGGATAGTACCAAGCAGTGATGTCTTACTGTAAACCACTCTGGATAGTACCAAGCAGTGATGCAGTACTGTAAACCACTATGGATAGTGGATCAGAAGAACAAGTTCAGTATTTTTAATAACAGGAGAGTTTGCCCTCCTCTTTGCCATTATCAGCTAGTTTACATGTTTCACATGTAAGAGAAAAGTACAAGCTGAACACTCTAGGAGTTGGATGGTACCAAGTTGTCTTCATCAGGGTATTATGACAAACACTGCAGCTCACCAGTTTATATTGGGTTTATATAGGGTTTATATAGGGTTTATATAGGGTTTATACAGGGTTTATATAGGGTTTATACAGGGTTTATATAGGGTTTATATAGGGTTTATATAGGGTTCATACAGGGTTTATACAGGGTTTATATAGGGTTTATATAGGGTTTATATAGGGTTTATACAGGGTTTATATAGGGTTTATATAGGGTTTATATAGGGTTTATACAGGGTTTATACAGGGTTTATATAGGGTTTATATAGGGTTTATACAGGGTTTATACAGGGTTTATACAGGGTTTAAATAGGGTTTATATAGGGTTTATATAGGGTTTATACAGGGTTTATATAGTGTTTATTTTGTGTTTATATAGGGTTTATACAGGGTTTATATAGGGTTTATATAGGGTTTATACAGGGTTTATACAGGGTTTATACAGGGTTTAAATAGGGTTTATATAGGGTTTATATAGGGTTTATACAGGGTTTATATAGTGTTTATTTTGTGTTTATATAGGGTTTATACAGGGTTTATATAGGGTTTATATAGGGTTTATATAGGGTTTATATATGGTTTATACAGGGTTTATATAGTGTTTATTTTGTGTTTATATAGGGTTTATACAGGGTTTATATAGGGTTTATATATGGTTTATACAGGGTTTATATAGTGTTTATTTTGTGTTTATATACAGTTTATATTTTTGCGAGACTGTCCATTAAAAAACATCTCGGATCGATTTGTTTTGGATTTTCTCAACAGCTTTATTGATCTGACAATGTTTGTACCCTCTTTCATTGAATTTCTGATTGTTTTTTTGATAATTATTTTGATTCGACGTATTTCAAGTCAAGTGGTGTTTCAGCCATCAGCCCTCGATAATCTGTTACAATCAGTGAGTGGGTTTATTGTAAAGACCTTTGTATAGAACATTATCCTCAAAAATGATCAAAAGATCAATGTTTCAGATTGTATAGTTAAGAAAATAATGGAATACCTGGAGCTGTTTTGCATCGCCATAGAACTAAAATATCATCAATGATCAATTGAATCGATTTTAGAATAAGGCTGTAACGCAACAACATTTAAAAAAAAAGGGGTCTGAATACTTTCCGAATAAATAAATGAGTTTAATAACAGTCATTTGCTGCTGTAATTTCTCAGCCTTCAGATATATGCACTTGTGTGTGTGCGTGCGTGTGTGTGTGTGTGTGTGTGTGTGTTCCAGTCTCTGTATAGCAGTGGGTGGTTGTGAATCAGTTTTTGCCTCCAAGGCGGGGATCCAGTGTGTTCTTGCCAAAAGGAATTAAGAGGAAATAGATGTTTGGAAATGTTTGAAGAGGGTCCAAAACCCAAAACACCTGCAAAGAAACTGCAGCCTTCAACAGTGTCAAGACAATTAAGGATCGGACACTTTTTATTCCATTTTCGCCTAAAATGACATGCCCAAATCTAACTTCCTGTAGCTCAGGCCCAGAAGCAAGGATGTGCAATTTCTTAGTACCATTTGAAAGTTTGTGGAAATGTGAAAGGAATGTAGGAGAATATAACAGAATAAATCTGGTAAAAGATAATACAAAGGCTAAAATGTATCATTCCAGCCCAGGTGCAATTTAGATATGTTATGATATATGATGTGGTATATATATACATATTTATATAATTTAGATGGCATCAGTCTATGTGCAAAGTTATATCTAATCCAATGAACCATTGTATTTCTGTTCAAAATGTTGTATCAAGACTGCCCAAATGTGCCTAATTTGTATATTAGTAACTTTTCATGTTGAAAACTGTGCACTCTCCTCAAACAATAGCATGGTGTTCTTTCACTGTAATAGCTCAATTGGACAGTGCAGTTAGATTAACAAGAAGTTAAGCTTTCTGCCAATATCAGATAGGCCTATGTCCTGGGAAATGTTCTTGTTACTGACAACCTAATGCTAATTGCATTAGCCTAGGCTAGCTCAACCATCCCGCAGGGGACCCACCAATCCTGAAAAAGTTCAACTGCAGCCTAAGACTATTAAACTGCCGCCTTCACCAGTGTAAATGTTGTGTCCGTCGTCGGCATGAGACCAAAGCGCAGCGTGGAAAGTGTTCATACCCAAAAACAACAAAAGATAAACGAATGTAAAGTTCTGCAGGGCTATACAACAACTATGCAAAAACAAGATCCCACAAACTCAGGTGGAAAACAGGCTGCCTAAGTATGATTCCCAATCAGAGAGAACGATAGACATCTGCCTCTGATTGGGAAACATACCCATACCCAAAGAAATAGAATATTAGAATGCCCACCCACATCACACCATGACCTAACCAAAGAGAGAAATAAAAAGGCTCTCTAAGGCCAGGGCGTGACAGTACCCCCCCCCCCCCCCCCCCCTCCAAAGATGCGGAATCCGGCCACAAAACTTGACTCCATGACTGAGGGTCCGGGTGGGCATCTAGCCTCGGTGGCGTAGACCCCACTCCGCTTGTTGATCCCTCCGCTTCCATGGAACCGAGCAGTGAATCGTCGCTGGAGGATCTGGACCATAGATCAGGGAGTTTTTCCTAGCCACCGTGCTTCTTCACCTGCATTGCTTGCTGTTTGGGGTTTTAGGCTGGGTTTCTGTACAGCACTTTGAGATATCAGCTGATGTACGAAGGGCTATATAAAATAAATTTGATTTGATTTGATTTGATTGCCGGAGGATCCAGACCGTAGATCGTCGCCGAAGGAACCGGACTGTGGATCGTCGCCGGAGGCTCTGGACTGGGGACTGTCGCTGGAGACTCCAGACTGGGGACCGTCGCTGGATACTCCAGACTTGGGACCATCACTGGAGGTTCCGGACTGGGGACCGTCGCTGGAGACTCCGGACTGGGGACCGTCGCTGGAGACCTTGGACTGGGGACCGTCGCTGGAGGCTCCGGACTGGGGACCGTCGGTGGAGATTCCAGACTGTGGACCGTCGGTGGAGATTTCTGGACTGTGGACCGTCGTTGGATGTTCCGGACTGTGGCTGTCGTTGGAGGTTCCGGACTATGGACCGTCGTTGGAGGTTCCGGACTATGGACCGTCGTTGGAGGTTCCGGACTATGGACCGTCGTTGGAGGTTCCGGACTGTGGACCGTTGCTGGAGGCTCCAGACTGGTGACCGTCGCTGGAGGCTCCAGACTGGGGACAGTCGTTGAAGGTTCCGGACTGTGGACCATTGCTGGAGGCTCCGGATGGTGACCGTCGCTGGAGGCTCCAGACTGGGGACCGTCGCTGGAGACTGGGGACCCTCGCTGGAGACGCTGGACTGGGGACCGTCGCTGGAGACTCCGGACTGGGGACCGTCGCTGGAGACTCCGGACTGGGGACCGTCGCTGTAGACTACGGACTGGGGACCGTCGCTGGAGGCTCTGGACTGGGGACCTTCGCTGCGAACTCTGGACAGAGGAACGTCGCTGCAGGCTCCGTGCCATGGATCGTCTCTACAGGCTCTGGCCCATGGATCATCACTGGAGGCTTCGTGCCATGGATTATATAGAGTACATGGAGCCGGAACAGGTCTCACCGGACTGGGGAGACGCACTGGAAGCCTGGTACATGGAGCAGGCACTTGATACACTGGGCCGTGGAGGCGCACTGGAGGTCTCGAACATTGAGCTGGCACAACCCGTCCTGGCTGGATGCTTACTTTCTCCCGGCAAGTGCGGGGCGCTGGCACAGGACGCACTGGGCTGTGAAGGCGCACTGGAGACACGGTGCGTAGAACCGCATAACATGGTGCCTGAACGGTGACACACTCCCCAGGGCGAGTGTGTGGAGGAGACATGGACACACCGGACTGGGGAGGCGCACCGAAGGCCAGATGCGTGAAACCGGTGCACGTTCCTCAGCACGCCCGCTCTACAGCGCTCTCTAAGCCAGCACCTCTGTCCGGAGGAGGTAGTACTCGCCTCTGTGTCCTCCGTCCATCGCACCGTCTGGGGTAGTCGGGCCTTCATTAGGTCTGTGAGGGGAGAAGCTATTGCGAAAAAGTTAGGTACAAATTGACTGTAGTAGCCTGCTAACCCCAGGAATGACTTCATCTGCCACTTGGTTCGGGGGACCCGAATGGCAGCGATTTTTCTCTCTTGGGGCTTCAGATTTACTGGTCAAATCGCCATCATCCTCTCCCTCATCTCCTCCACATGTTCTACTAAGCTGTGAAGGGGGGTTGGCTGCTCATCCCAGACCTCGTTGGCTAGGTCCAGCAGTCCGCCTTGGGGTGGTTATCCTCACCAGCATAGTTGGGTACCTCTTCGTGTCCCCATGTACACAGGACACTGTCACCTCCTCGTCCCCCGGTTCCTCCTTCTTCTCTCATGTGAGTCACTGTGGGTGGGACAGGGTCACCATGCTGCTGGAGTCCAGCAGAGCGCTGCGTCGATGCCATCGATTCGTACAGGATCCATTGGAAGGGCCGTCTCGGTGTGCGCCCAACAGGAGATGATCTACCTCGCCATCCGGGTTATCCCAGAGCTGGGGGATGTGGATGGCATGGCCTCCTCCCTGCTGGGACAGCTCCACGCGAGGTGCACTCATAGGAGCATCTCTGATCTAGGTCCAACAGCTGCCAACGTTGTTGGTTTGGGTCACCCTCCCGCTTCACGGCCTCGGTTGGTTCCATCCGAGCCCCCTTCAGCCCCTCGCCTCTATCTGTGCTTTTCTCCCCCTTGCCAGGTCCACTCTCTCCGCCCGGGGCCCTCTCAGCAGGACCTGGGTGTTCTGGTGAGTTTCCACAGTGTTCAGAAATCCCTGCAGGCTCTGGAGGTTCTGTATGCTCACCGTCTTCTTTATCTCGTTTGACTTTGTCGATCATCGGGAGGGATGGGAGCCAGCTCCTGGTCAGGCTCACCAGGTTGCTCATCTGAGCATGGGGGGAAAGGGTGCAGTGAAAGGCCCAGTCGTGGACCAGAGGCTGAACCCATAACGGCTCAGGATCTCACGTCCTTCATAATTTGCAGCCTGGTCGGCGTTCAATTCAAATAGGCCTTCTGGGCCTTCCCGGAGAGGTAGGGTGCCAACAGGCTGGCCCACTTGGGCCATCCTTCCCTCTGCGCCGTCCTCTTGAAGGTGCACAAAAGGTGCACAAAATCCACGTCATCTTTCTCCCTTAACTTAACCAGAACTGATTCAGACTCCTGAGCCATCCCAACCTTCAACTGGGCTACCTCTGCTACCAGTCTGAGGTTGTGTTGGTGCTGCTCCTCCAGTCTGAGGTTGTGTTGGTGCTGCTCCTCCAGTCTGAGGTTGTGTTGGTGCTGCTCCTCCAGTCTGAGGTTGTGTTGGTGCTGCTCCTCCAGTCTGAGGTTGTGTTGGTGCTGCTCCTCCAGTCTGAGGTTGTGTTGGTGCTGCTCCTCCAGTCTGCGGTTTTGTTGGTGCTGCTCCTCCAGTCTGAGGTTTTGTTGGTACTGCTCCTCCAGTGCTTGCTCCTGGAGAGCCTGTTGCTTCTGCTGGGTGAGGATGAACTGAGCCACCAGCTCCTCCATGGTAATCTCTGTACGCTCGACCGCACAGCACCCAAAGCTACTGAGATGCCCGAATTCTCCACCATATGTGGAAAACCGTGGGGTGATGGGTTGAGAGTACAGAGATTAACACAGAGACCGGGAGGTTTTAGTCAGCGAACATTACCAGGCATAAAATAAATATTTAAAAGAAAATCACATAGGTTTGGACACTGTGTTAACAAACCTCCAGACGGGCTTCAATGCCATACAACGCTCCTTCCGTGGCCACCAACTGCTCCTAAACGCAAGTAAAACTAAATGCATGCTATTCAATCGATCACTGCCCACACTTGCTCGCCCGTCCAGCATCACTACTCTGGACGGTTCTGACTTAGAGTAAGTGAACAACTACAAATACCTGGGTGTCTGGTTAGACTGTAAACTCTCCTTCCAGACTCATATTAAGCATCTCCAATCCAAAATGAAATCTAGAATCGGCTTCCTATTTCGCAACAAAGCATCCTTCACTCATGCTGCCAAACATAACATCGTAAAACTGACCATCCTACCGATCCTTGATTTCGGTGATGTCATCGATAAAATAGCCTCCAACACTCTACTCAACAGACTGGATGCAGTCTATCACAGTGACCGCCCCTTAAACTACCCACCATTGCGACCTGTACGCTCTCGTTGGTTGGCCCTCGCTTTATACTTGTCATCAAAACCACTGGCTACAGGTTATCTACAAGTCTCTGCTAGTTAATGCCCCGCCTTATCTCAGCTCACTGGTCACCATAGCAGCACCCACCCATAGCACGCTCTCCAGCAGGTATATATCACTGGTCACCCCCAAAGCCAATTGCTCCTTTGGTCGGCTTTCCTTCCAGTTCTCTGCTGCCCATGACTGGAACGAACTGCAAAAATCTCTGAAGCTGGAGACTCATATCTCCCTCACTAGTGGATATGGCAGACATATGCCCCCTTTGGAGAGATTGGGTACCCCTAGTAAACTGAAAAAAAAATCTGTCAAAAATTGCTAATATATGCAAATAAAAAATTATTATTGGATAGAAAACACTCTAAAGATTCTAAAACCGTTGGAATTATGTCTGTAAGTATAGCAGAACTCACAGGGCAGGCATTCTTCTAAACTAGTTTTTGTGGCCATGAAAGTTGGAGCAACTTTGACGTCATGGCCCCCACCCTTCCCAACGAGCTATGATTCTGGGGACACTTTCTATCTCTTCCGCTAGATGTCCTCTTTCAGTAGAGCTTTGAATCGTTCAAATCCCGCGAGAATTGACCCTATGGGAGTGAAATTAGTGTGTGCCACGAGAGAATAGGCTGTGCGCAGGGGCGCGAATTGGTCCCAGCCATTCCTTTGTTCCAGCACTCAAGAGAAGGGCAGACGATGGCCGATTTAATTGAAGTTTGTTTTGCGTGTCTAAAACATCATAAAGCTTGCTTCTGCACTTAGTTTGACCTGTTTAGTCGACATATAATATGTCATTTTGAAGTTTTGATGCGCAACTTTTCCGGACCAGAGGACGTTTTGGGTGCATTTCAGCTGATGTTATTAGCAGTAGCAAATACAAAGACGCAAGACTTGAAACCAAACGATGTATTGGGTAAGTATGAAGCCTTCCAGAACATTCTGAACGAAGACCATCGAAGGTAAGGGAATATTTATGCTTAAATCTGTGTTTCTGTTGACTCCAACATTACGTAGAAATGTAGCTTGGAACTGAGCGCCGTCTCAGCATATAGAATAGTGTGCGATTTCTGTAACGTTAAAAATAAATCTAACAAAGCGGTTGCATAAAGAAGCAGTGTATCTTTCTAACTATATGTAGAAGATGTATATTTAGTCAAAGTTTATGATGTCTATTTACGTTATCTTGCCGCGCTACATAGATTTCCTGCGGGCATTTTTGAGTAATTTCTGAACGTGAACTCACTGTAAATGGACATTTATGGATATAAATGGCATATTATTGAAAAAAAAAAATATGTACTGTGTAACATGTCATATTACTGTCATCTGATGAAGATTTTCAAAAGGTTAGTGAGCGATTTATTTTTTAATCCTGCGTTTGTTGATTGCATGTTTTGGCTATTCAAATGAGCTGTGTCTGGTGGTGGTTTTACATATATATGTGCTATGTTTTCGCCGTAAAACATTTTAGAAATCTGACTTGCTGGCTAGATGAACAAGGTGTTTATCTTTCATTTGAGCTATTGGACTTGTTAATGTGTGGAGGTTAAATATTTGTAAGAATATTTTTGCGTTCCATGCGCCACCGTTTCAGCTGAACGTGGGAGGGTTGATCCCCAATTGGGAACCAATATCTTAGACAGGTTAAGCACCTCACAGATCACTGCACCTGTACATAGCCCATCTATCTACCTACCTGTAACGACGTTCGTCTGTAGGAGGAGAAGCGGACCAAAAAGCAGCGTGGTGGTTATTCATGTTCTTTAATGGAAAACTGAACGATACATGAAATAACTCAAATCTACAAAACAACAAACGGAACGTGAAAACCTATACAGCCTATCCTGTGACAACAAACACAGTAACAGGAACAGTCACCCACAAACACACAGTGAAACCCAGGCTACCTAAGTATGATTCTCAATCAGAGACAACTAATGACACCTGCCTCTGATTGAGAACCATACTAGGCCGAAAACATAGAAATGCCCCAAAACATAGAAAAACAAACATAGACTGCCCACCCAACTCACGCCCTGACCATACTAAATAAATACAAAACAGAAATAGAGGTCAGAACGTGACAGTACCCCCCCCCAAAAGGTGCGGACTCCGGCCGCAAAACCTTGACCTATAGGGGAGGGTCTGGGTGGGCGTCTGTCCGCGGTGGCGGCTCTGGCGCGGGACGCGGACCCCACTTCACCATTGTCTTAGTCCGCCTTATTGTCCGCCTCCCTGGCTTACTCACCATGGCCACCCCTCTCAATGACCCCACTGGACAGAGGGGCTGCTCGGGACAGAGGGGCAGCTCGGGACAGAGGTGAAGCAGCTGCTCGGGACAGAGGGACAACTGCTCGGGACAGAGGGGCAGCTGCTCGGGACAGAGGGGCGATAGCAGCTCGGGACAGAGGGGCGATAGCAGCTCGGGACAGAGGGGCGGCAGCTGCTCGGGACAGAGGGGCAGCTGCTCGGGACAGAGGGACAGCTGCTCGGGACAGAGGGACAGCTGCTCGGGACAGAGGGACAGCTGCTCGGGACAGAGGGGCGGCAGCAGCTTGGGACAGAGGGGCGACAGCTGCTCTGGACAGAGGGGCAGCTGCTCGGGCGGCCCCTGGCTGACTGACGGCACTGGCGGCCCCTGGCTTACTGGCGGCCCCTGGCTGACTGGCGGCACTGGCGGCCCCTGGCTTACTGGCGGCCCCTGGCTTACTGGCGGCACTGGCGGCCCCTGGCTGACTGGCGGCACTGGCGGCCCCTGGCTGACTGGCGGCACTGGCGGCCCCTGGCTGACCGGCGGCACTGGCGGCCCCTGGCTGACTGGCGGCCCCTGGCTTACTGGCGGCACTGGCGGCCCCTGGCTGACTGGCGGCACTGGCGGCCCCTGGCTGACTGGCGGCACTGGCGGCCCCTGGCTGACTGGCGGCACTGGCGGCCCCTGGCTGACTGGCGGCACTGGCGGCCCCTGGCTGACTGGCGGCACTGGCGGCCCCTGGCTGACTGGCGGCACTGGCGGCCCCTGGCTGACGGGCGGCACTGGCGGCTCCTGGCTGACGGGCGGCACTGGCGGCTCCTGGCAGACGGGCGGCACTGGCGGCTCCTGGCAGACGGGCGGCACTGGCGGCGCTGGGCAGGCGGGCGGCACTGGCGGCGCTGGGCAGACGGACGGCGCTGGCGGCGCTGGGCAGACGGACGGCGCTGGCGCCGCTGGGCAGACGGGTGGCGTTGGCGGCGCTGGGCAGACGGGAGGCTCAGCTGGCGCTGGGCAGACGGGAAGCTCAGCTGGCGCTGGGCAGACGGGAAGCTCAGCTGGCGCTGGGCAGACGGGAAGCTCCGGCAACGCTGGAGAAGAGGAAGGCCCTGGTAGCGCCGGAGAGGCGGGAGGCGCCGGCAGAGGCGCCGGACAGGCGGGAGGCTCCGGCAGAGGCGCCGGACAGGCGGGAGGCTCCGGCAGCGGCGCCGGACAGGCGGGAGGCTCCGGCAGAGGCGCCGGACAGGCGGGAGGCTCCGGCAGAGGCGCCGGACAGGCGGGAGGCTCCGGCAGAGGCGCCGGACAGGCGGGAGGCTCCGGCAGAGGCGCCGGACAGGCGGGAGGCTCCGGCAGCGGCGCCGGACAGGCGAGAGGCTCCGGCAGAGGCGCCGGACAGGTGGGAGGCTCCGGCAGCGCTGGAGAGGAGGAAGCCCCTGTAAGGATGGGCCGGAGAGACAGCCTGGTACGGGGGGCTGCCACCGGAGGGCTGGTGCGTGGAGGTGGTGACGGATAGACCGGACCGTGAAGGCGTACTGGAGATCTTGAGAGCAGGGCTGGCACCAACCGCCCTGGCTGGATCTTCACCCTAGCCCGGCAGATGTGGGGAGCTGGGATGTAGCGCACCGGGCTAAGCACGCGTACTGGGGACACCGTGCGCACAACTGCATAACACGGTGCCTGACCAGCACCACGCCCGCCACAGTTAGCACTGCTAGGAGCACCGTAGTGCTGAGATGGCACAGGACGTGCAAGGCTAGGGAGATGCACAGGAGGCCTGGTGCGTGAGGCTGGCACAGTCTTCACCAGACCCCTCGCACGCACCTCAGGATGAGTATGGAGAGCTGACCCCGGTGCCATTAAATCCCTGACACGCTCCGTCGGGCGAATGTCGTGCCTCATGCACCAAACCAGCAAGTCCCTCATATCACTCTCCTCCAATTTCCCCATTAACTCCTTCACAGTCTCTGCTTCGCTCACCTCCAACACCAGCTCTGGTTCTGAGCTCCTCCTTGGCTCCTCACGATAAACGGGGGGAGTTGGCTCAGGTCTGACTCCTGACTCTGCCACACTCCCCCTGTGCCCCCCCCCAAGAAATTTTTGGGGGTGACTCTCGGGCTTCCATCCGCTCTGCCATGCTAGTTCCTCATAATGCCGCCTCTCTGCTTTTGCTGCCTCCAGCTCGGCCTTGGGGCGGCAATATTCTCCTGGCTCTGCCCAGGGTCCTTTCCCGTCTAGAATCTCCTCCCAAGTCCATCTCTCCAAGTAGTGCAGCCTCTCCCACTGCTGATTTTGCTGCTGCTGCTGTTGCTCCTCCTGCTGCTGCTTTTGCTGCTGCTGCTGTTGCTCCTGCTGCACCAGTCACTTCTCCTGCTGCTGCTGTTGATGCTGCCTCTGTTTACCACGCCGCTTGGTCCTTGGTAGGTGGGTGATTCTGTAACGACGTTCGTCTGTAGGAGGAGAAGCGGACCAAAAAGCAGCGTGGTGGTTATTCATGTTCTTTAATGGAAAACTGAACGATACATGAAATAACTCAAATCTACAAAACAACAAACGGAACGTGAAAACCTATACAGCCTATCCTGTGACAACAAACACAGTAACAGGAACAGTCACCCACAAACACACAGTGAAACCCAGGCTACCTAAGTATGATTCTCAATCAGAGACAACTAATGACACCTGCCTCTGATTGAGAACCATACTAGGCCGAAAACATAGAAATGCCCCAAAACATAGAAAAACAAACATAGACTGCCCACCCAACTCACGCCCTGACCATACTAAATAAATACAAAACAGAAATAGAGGTCAGAACGTGACACTACCTCATCCCCATACTGTATTTATTTATTTATCTTTCTCCTTTGCACCCCAGTATCTACCATTCCAGTGTTTAATTGCTATATTGTAATTACTTCGCCACAATGGCCTATTTATTTCTTTAACTTCTTAACTTCTTAATGGGATAATTGTCATCAACAAACGCTGAATTACATAGCGCCACATTCAAATAATATTTATATTCATGAAATCACAAGTGCAATATAGCAAAACACAGTTTAGCCTTTTGTTAATCCACCTGTCATGTCAGATTTTGAAAATATGCTTTACAGCGAAAGCAATCCAAGGGTTTGTCTAAGTCTATCGATCACTAGACAAAACATTTTGTACACCTAGCATCAAGTAGCTTGGTCACGAAAATCAGAAATGCAATCAAATTAATCGTTTACCTTTTCGGATGGTTTCCCTCACGAGACTCCCAGTTACACAATAAATGTTCCTTTTGTACCATAACATTTTTTTTTATATCCAAAATACCTCCGTTTGTTTGGCGCGTTATGTTCAGAAATCCACAGGAAAGCGGGGTCACGACAACGCAGTCAAATTCCAAATAGTATCCGTAATGTCCACAGAAACGTGTCAAACGTTTTTTATAATCAATCCTCAGGTTGTTTTTAAAATATATAATCGATAATATATCAACCGCAACTGTCTTTTTCAGTCAGAGAGGGAATGACAATGGCTGCCCAAACTGTTACGGATACAAAATGCTGCTGGCCATACAATGACGCAATGTTATCTTTCTCGCTCATTTTTCAAAAAAAAAGCCTGAAACTATGTCAAAAGACTGTTGACACCTTGAGGAAGTGATAGGAAAAGGAAGCTGGTTTATATCCCTTTAAATGAAGCAAATGCAGGCTATGGAACATGGAGTTTTCAAAATAGAAGCCACTTCCTGGTTTTGTGTTTCGCCTGCAATATCAGTTCTGTTATACTCACAGACAATATTTTGACAGTTTTGGAAACTTTAGAGTGTGTTCTATCCAATACTAATAATAATATGCATATATTAGCAACTAAGACTGAGGAGCAGGCCGTTTAGTTTGGGCAACTTATTAATCCAAGCTACTCAATACTGCCCCCCAGCCATAAGAAGTTAACTTACCTCATTTGCACTCACTGTATATAGACTTTGTTTTCTTTTGTTCTACTGTATTATTGACTGTATGTTTTGTTTATTCCATGTGTAACTCTGTGTTGTTGTATGTGTCGAACTGCTTTGCTTTATCTTGGCCAGGTCGCAGTTGCAAATGAGAACTTGTTCTCAAATCGCCTACCTGCTTAAATAAAGGTGAAAT
>NC_143045.1:44717500-44725000 GCF_057628025.1 Oncorhynchus mykiss | reverse complement strand
TGTATGTGTATCTGTGTCTGTCTCTCTGTGTCTTTGTATCTCTCTCTGTAAGTCTCTCTCTGCATCCGTGTGACTCTCTGTCTGTATGTGTCTGTATGTGTCAGGGTTTAAATCTGAAGCCATCTTGTCCGGGTCCCATAGGGTAGACCCACATACTAGGACACAGAGAGAGAGAGAGAGACAGACAGAGACAGAGACAGAGACAGAGACAGAGACAGAGACAGACAGAGAGAGAGTGAGAGAGAGAGAGAGAGAGAGAGAGAGAGAGACAGAGAGAGAGAGAGAGAGAGAGAGACAGAGAGACCGCGAGAGACAGAGAGACCATGAGAGAGAGAGAGACAGAGACAGAGACAGAGAGACCGCGAGAGACAGAGAGACCATGAGAGAGAGAGAGACAGAGACAGAGACAGAGACAGAGACAGAGAGACACACATAGAGAAAAAGAGCGAGACAGATCCACCAAATAGTCATAAAAAGGGCCCATGTGCATCTGCTGAAGAATCCTCCCAAAATTCCCTGGCCTTCCTCTCTGTGCTCAAGAGCAGGCTGGGAAAGATTTGGCCTGCTTCATTGGGTAGTACAGTAGTATCTTCTCTCCCCGCCTCTCCTCTCCACTCCTCTCCTCTCCCCTCCCCTCCATTCCTTTCCTCTCTGTTCTCATCCCCTCTCCCCTCCTCTCTCCTCTCCCTTCTCCTCTCTCTTCTCTCCTCCCTTCTCCTCTCTCACCTCTCTCTCTACATTATAGAAAAATAGTGAAAACATCAAATCTATGAAATAACCAATATGCAGTCATGTAACACCAAAAAAGTGTTAAACAAATCATGCAACTAGAGTTGCTGAAGGAGTTGTTGTTTTGAGGATAATAACCACGTCACATGTCTTTATAGAGTGTGTGCAGGCACCTTAAGTAAAGTGACTTTAATTTGAGGTGTGGAAACACAGATGTATTTACATTTGTTTTTTAATGTGTGAAAACGTATTCATGCCAACAACTTGACAAAACACTATAGTATTACCTATACTGTAAAATATTACCTATACTGTAAAATATTACCTATACTGTAAAATATTACCTATACTGTATAGTATTACCTATACTGTAAAATATTACCTATACTGTAAAATATTACCTATACTGTAAAATATTACCTATACTGTATAGTATTACCTATACTGTAAAATATTACCTATACTGTAAAATATTACCTATACTGTAAAATATTACCTATACTGTATAGTATTACCTATACTGTAAAATATTACCTATACTGTAAAATATTACCTATACTGTAAAATATTACCTATACTGTAAAATATCTCCTATACTGTAAAATATTACCTATACTGTAAAATATTACCTATACTGTAAAATATTACCTATACTGTAAAATATTACCTATACTGTAAAGTATTACCTATACTGTAAAATATTACCTATACTGTAAAATATTGCCTATACAGTAAAATATTACCTATACTGTAAAATATTGCCTATACAGTAAAGTATTACACATACAGTAAAGTATTACATATACAGTAAAGTATTACCTATACTGTAAAGCATTACCTATACTGTAAAGCATTACCTATACTGTAAAGCATTACTTATACAGTAAAGTATAACATATACAGTAAAGTATTACAAATACAGTGAAGTATTACCTATACTGTAATGCATAACCTAAACTGTAAACTATTAAATTAACAGTAAAGCATTACCTAAACTGTAAACTATTAAATAAACAGTAAAGCATTACCTAAACTGTAAACTATTAAATAAACAGTAAAGCATTACCTAAACTGTAAACGATTAAATAAACAGTAAAGCATTACCTAAACTGTAAACTATTAAATTAACAGTAAAGCATTACCTAAACTGTAAACTATTAAATAAACAGTAAAGCATTACCTAAACTGTAAACGATTAAATAAACAGTAAAGCATTACCTAAACTGTAAACTATTAAATTAACAGTAAAGCATTACCTAAACTGTAAACTATTAAATAAACAGTAAAGCATTACCTAAACTGTAAACTATTAAATAAACAGTAAAGCATTACCTAAACTGTAAACTATTAAATAAACAGTAAAGCATTACCTAAACTGTAAACTATTACCTATGCAGCAAAGTATTATCAATATAGTAAAACATTAGCTAAGAATGTAAAGTATTACCAAAACAGTAAAGTTGTACCTATACGGTAAAGTAGTAGCAAAACAGTAAAGTATTAACTGTACAATAAAGTATTACCTATACAGTAAAGTATTACCTAAAAAATAAAGTATTACCTAAATAATAAAGTATTACCTAAACAATAAATATTACTTATACAGTAAAGTATTACCTAAACAATAAAGTATTACCTAAACAGTAAAGTATTACCTATAGAGTAAAGAATTACCTAAAAAATAAAGTATTACCTATACAGTAAAGCATTACCTAGACAGTAAAGTATTTCATATAGAGTAAAGTATTACTGGTGCAATAAAGTATTACGTAAACAGTAAAGTATTACCTAAACAGTAAAGTATTACATATGAGTAAAGTATTACTTGTGCAATAAAGTATTACGTAAACAGTAAAGTATTACCTATACCATAAAGTATTACTTATACTTTTAATCAAATACAATTTATAAAGTCATGTCAATATTAATATTAGAGCTGTCAAATGATTAAAAAATCTAATTGACTAAACTCGACGGATTTGCTGTAGTTTTTCGCGATTAATCACGAATTCTGAATTTACTGAATTTACGACTTGGTCGTCCGACCAAGATGTTGCGTGGGGCAGGTTAATCATTTTTATTTATGATAACCGGCACAAAACAAGAAAGAGTAACAAACTAAACGTCCAGCTTTGTAGGGCTAAAAAGCAACATTACAAAATCAAGATCCCACAAACAACAGGTGGGTTAAAGGCTGCCTAAATATGATCCCCAATCGAGACAACAATAGACAGCTGCCTCTGATTGGGAACCATACCAGGCCAACATAGAAAATAAAAAACTAGACTACCCACCCTAGTCACACCCTGACTATGACCTGTAATTGACATTTTTTCAAACAAAGAAAAATTGTGCACTAAAATTGAAAAATGTTAACTCGAGTTAACAGCCCAAATGAATATGCACTGACTCTAAACTAATTTGTATTTTTTGTCAAAAGGCTGATGTATATTGCGATATGTTCTCTTCTTATGTTTCTGCATGCACATGGATCTCGGTTGGTCGACAAATAAACTCAAAAACACTTGTGTTCCTTGCAGTACAGCAGAGTGCATTGAATAGTCTCCTTGTAGGCTTTCTAGCCTAGATGCAACTTTAATTAAGCCTGTGTAGCATGTTTGGTATATGTCGGTAATAACAAGAGCTCAGTGGATCAACTGACCAACCCTGCCGATCGTTTCTATTGGGCCCTTCAAAGGCTTGTTGAGAGAGAACTGAAACACAGCACACGATTCTCAACTTTACAGAACATCAAAGACTTCAGTATCAGGTTGTTGTTCTCTCTCACTCACTCCCACTCTCTCTATTTCTCTCCATCTCTCTCTCTCTCTCTTTCTCTCTCTCTCTCTCTCTCTCTCTCTCTCTCTCTCTCTCTCTCTCTCTCTCTCTCTCTCTCCCCCTCCCCCCTCTCTCTCTCCCTCTCTCTCTCTCTCCCCCTCCCCCCCCCTCTCTCTCTCCCCCCCCTCTCTCTCCCTCTCTCTCCCCCCCCCCCTCTCTCTCTCTCTCTCTCTCTCTCTCTCTCTCTCTCTCCCTCCCTCTCTCTCTCCCTCTGCCTCTCTGCCTCTGCCCCTCTCTCTTTCTTTATTTGTATATCTGCCTCTTTCTTTCTCTCTCTCTCTTCTCCTCCCCATGTCTCTCTTCTCCTCCCCATGTCTCTCTATCTTCTCCTCCCCATGTCTCTCTCTCTTCCCCTCCCCATGTCTCTCTTCCCCCCATGTATCTCTACTCCTCCCCATGTCTCTCTTCCCCCGATGTCTCTCTTCTCCTCCCCATGTCTCTCTTACCCTCCCCATGTCTCTCTTCCCCTCCCAATGTCTCTCTTCTCCTCCCCATGTCTCTCTTCCCCTCCCCATGTCTCTCTTCCCCTCCCCATGTCTCTCTTCCCCTCTCTGTGTTTCTCTCTCTTCTCTTCCCCATGTCTTTCTTCCCCTCACCATGTCTCTCTTCCCCTCCCCATGTCTCTCTCTCTTCTCTTCCCCATGTCTCTCTCTCTTCTCCTCCCCATGTCTCTCTTCTCCTCCCCATGTCTCTCTTACCCTCCCCATGTCTCTCTCTCTTCTCCCCTCCTCATGTCTCTCTCTCTTCCCCGCCCCATGTCTCTCTTCTCCTCCCCAAGTCTCTCTTCTCCTCCCCATGTCTCTCTTCCCCTCCCCATGTCTCTCTTCCCCTCCCCATGTCTCTCTCTCTTCCCCTCCCCATGTCTCTCTTCCCCTCCCCATGTCTCTCTTCCCCCCATGTATCTCTACTCCTCCCCATGTCTCTCTTCCCCCCGATGTCTCTCTTCTCCTCCCCATGTCTCTCTTCCCCTCCCAATGTCTCTCTTCTCCTCACCATGTCTCTCTTACCCTCCCCATGTCTCTCTCTCTTCTCCTCCCCATGTCTCTCTTCCCCTCCCCATGTCTCTCTCTCTTCCCCGCCCCATGTCTCTCTTCTCCTCCCCAAGTCTCTCTTCTCCTCCCCATATCTCTCTTCCCCTCCCCATGTCTCTCTTCCCCTCCCCATGTCTCTCTCTCTTCCCCTCCCCATGTCTCTCTCTCTTCCCCTCCCCATGTCTCTCTTCCCCTCCCCATGTCTCTCTTCCCCTCCCCATGTCTCTCTTCCCCTCCCCATGCCTCTCTTCCCCTCCCCATGTCTCTCTTCTCCTCCCCATGTCTCTCTTCTCCTCCCCATGTCTCTCTTACCCTCCCCATGTCTCTCTCTCTTCTCCTCCCCATGTCTCTCTTCCCCTCCCCATGTCTCTCTCTCTTCTCCTCCCCATGTCTTTCTTCCCCTCCCCATGTCTCTCTCTCTTCCCCGCCCCATGTCTCTCTTCTCCTCCCCAAGTCTCTCTTCTCCTCCCCATATCTCTCTTCCCCTCCCCATGTCTCTCTTCCCCTCCCCATGTCTCTCTCTCTTCCCCTCCCCATGTCTCTCTTCCCCTCCCCATGTCTCTCTTCCCCTCCCCATGTCTCTCTTCCCCTCCCCATGCCTCTCTTCCCCTCCCCATGTCTCTCTCTCTTCTCCTCCCCATGTCTCTCTTCCCCTCCCCATCTCTCTCTTCCCCTCCCCATGTCTCTCTTCCCCTCCCATTGTCTCTCTTCCCCCCTGTCTATCTCTCTCAGCCTGCTAAGGATTAGGCCACTTCGTCACAGATGGTAGCAGACTGTTTGTTTTCACTTACTGTCTAAAAACAAGTGTAAACCTGTTTATGCAGGCAAAACAGGCCTTCGTATTATTCAATTAAATAGGGTTTTAGCTTCACCTTAGTTTATACAAACCTGCCTTCCTCGAAAGTGTTATTTTATCTACCCTCAAAAAGTTTATCCGCCGTCTCTACGCCTTTATCCTGTACGCGGCCCTTCCACTGCCAAGACTGAACCGATGTATGTATTAAAATAACGACTTACCACACCTGCTCAGATAGTAGTGTAGGTTAGGAGGAGATATCCATGTCAAACTGAGCAGCATGGATTCAATACAAGTATAGTGATGTGGTTATTGCATCCCAAATAGCAGCCTATTCCCCACATAGTTCACTACTATTGACCAGGGCTCTGAAACTATGTAGGAAACAGTGTTGCCATTTGTGACGCCTTCATAGAACGTCATATTTTAACAGGAAGACTTCTTTCTTTTTTAGGGGGGGGGGACCTTCTCTGTCTGCGGTTGATGATGGAAGTAGCATTTCTAAATTGTGGGTCTCGTACCACCTCTTTTGAGCTACAGTCGATCGCATCACATATGTATCTTACTCTACTACACCATGGATATACTACTACACCATGGATATACTACTACACCATGGACATACTACTACACCATGGATATACTACTACACCATGGATATACTACTACACCATGGATATACTACTACACCATGGACATACTACTACACCATGGATATACTACTACACCATGGATATACTACTACACCATGGATATACTACTACACCATGGATATACTACTACACCATGGACATACTACTACACCATGGATATACTACTACACCATGGATATACTACTACACCATGGATATACTACTACACCATGGATATACTACTACACCATGGATATACTACTACACCATGGATATACTACTACACCATGGATATACTACTACACCATGGATATACTACTACACCATGGATATACTACTACACCATGGATATACTACTACACCATGGACATACTACTACACCATGGACACGGCACATTTTTACGTTTTTGGCCAACGTCAAACGAGATTGTCCCCACATGGTTGAACCAACAGAGATAGTGAGGATGGGGAAGGAATACTGTTCATTTCTATGTTATTATTATTTTGCTTCACAATACTGTTAATTTCTATGTTATTATTATTTTTCTTTAGAATACTGTTTATTTTTATATATACATATTTTTTTGAATCCAATTTAAATTCTGTCAAGCCACAGATGAAATTGGAGTTGGTTGTGAAGAGCATGTCCCTTTTCCTGGTCTCATTTATAGGTTCTTAGGCTTCCAGCTCATTGGAAAGCAAATTAGACCCCTGCACAGAGTCATTTTTCTTCTGCCAATACAGCAAACCCCCTTCTGCTCTTCAGCAAACCACTCGATGTAAATTACTTTGACATTTTGACATCCTGTAAATCAGTCAGGAAGAAGAGCTCGTTTTTTTCCCAACAGTGTTTTATGTTGAAGTTGTTTGTGTGATATGGTAAACATTGGCACACACATACATACATAAACACACATACATAGACACACTTTGGCAAGATGAGCTGAGACCCAGAGCAAGACGCAGACTATTTCAGTCTTTAGATGAGCAGAGTCCCAGAGCCATACGCAGACTATTTCAGTCTTTAGATGAGCAGAGACCCAGAGCCAGACTCAGACTATTTCAGTCTTTAGATGAGCAGAGACCCAGAGCCATACGCAGAGTACGACATGTGGTGGTGTAGATACACATACTAAATGCAACCAGTTGAGACTACATCCATGAATGTCCAGATTGACTTTGATTTGACTGTCAATCTGCGGTAACAACTAACCGTCGGTCTGTTGCCTGTGCGTTTGGTTGAGGAGGAAGGAGGATGCTCGTGATGACACAGAGAATGATATGCTCTGATACACATGGTAAAATGAGCCCAGGTGTCCCTGGCATGGAGAGATGTCAGCATGAGTCAATTACATGCTCCTCCCACCTGTGGTACAGGTCAGTCTCATTCCTAACAACAACAACAGATGAAGTAAACAAATCATTGGGCAACGGTGTTACCAAAGACAGCCAGATGGGACTAGATAAAAAAATA
>NC_143045.1:44597500-44712500 GCF_057628025.1 Oncorhynchus mykiss | reverse complement strand
TGAGATGGCACCACACAGACCAGTTAGTGTTGAGATGGCACCACACAGACCTGTTATAGTGTTTAGATGGCACCACACGGACCAGTTAGTGTTGAGATGGCACCACACAGACCAGTTAGAGTGTTTAGATGGCACCACACAGACCAGTTAGTGTTGAGATGGCACCACACAGACCAGTTAGAGTGTTTAGATGGCACCACACGGACCAGTTAGTGTTGAGATGGCACCACACAGACCAGTTAGAGTGTTTAGATGGCACCACACAGACCAGTTAGAGTGTTGAGATGGCACCACACAGACCAGTTAGAGTGTTGAGATGGCACCACACAGACCAGTTAGAGTGTTGAGATGGCACCACACAGACCAGTTAGAGTGTTGAGATGGCACCACACAGACCAGTTAGTGTTGAGATGGCACCACACAGACCAGTTAGAGTGTTGAGATGTTACCACACAGACCAGTTAGAGTGTTGAGATGGCACCACACAGACCAGTTAGAGTGTTGAGATGGCACCACACAGACCAGTTAGTGTTGAGATGGCACCACACAGACCAGTTAGAGTGTTTAGATGGCACCACACAGACCAGTTAGTGTTGAGATGGCACCACACAGACCAGTTAGAGTGTTGAGATGGCACCACACAGACCAGTTAGTGTTGAGATGGCACCACACAGACCAGTTAGTGTTGAGATGGCACCACACAGAGCAGTTAGAGTGTTGAGATGGCACCACACAGACCAGTTAGAGTGTTGAGGTGGCACCACACAGACCAGTTAGTGTTGAGATGGCAGCACACAGACCAGTTAGTGTTGAGATGGCACCACACAGACCAGTTAGTGTTGAGATGGCACCACACAGACCAGTTAGAGTGTTGAGATGGCACCACACAGACCAGTTAGTGTTGAGATGGCACCACACAGACCAGTTAGAGTGTTGAGATGGCACCACACAGACCAGTTAGAGTGTTGAGATGGCACCACACAGACCAGTTAGAGTGTTGAGATGGCACTACACAGACCAGTTAGTGTGTTGAGATGGCACCACACAGACCAGTTAGTGTGTTGAGATGGCACCACACAGACCAGTTAGTGTTGAGATGGCACCACACAGACCAGTTAGAGTGTTGAGATGGCACCACACAGACCAGTTAGAGTGTTGAGATGGCACCACACAGACCAGTTAGAGTGTTGAGATGGCACCACACAGACCAGTTAGAGTGTTGAGATGGCACCACACAGACCAGTTAGTGTTGAGATGGCACCACACAGACCAGTTAGAGTGTTGAGATGGCACCACACAGACCAGTTAGAGTGTTGAGATGGCACCACACAGACCAGTTAGAGTGTTGAGATGGCACTACACAGACCAGTTAGTGTGTTGAGATGGCACCACACAGACCAGTTAGTGTGTTGAGATGGCACCACACAGACCAGTTAGTGTTGAGATGGCACCACACAGACCAGTTAGAGTGTTGAGATGGCACCACACAGACCAGTTAGAGTGTTGAGATGGCACCACACAGATCAGTTAGAGTGTTGAGATGGCACCACACAGACCAGTTAGAGTGTTGAGATGGCACCACACAGACCAGTTAGAGTGTTGAGATGGCACCAGACAGACCAGTTAGTGTTGAGATGGCACCAGACAGACCAGTTAGTGTTGAGATGGCACCACACAGACCAGTTAGTGTTGAGATGGCACCAGACAGACCAGTTAGTGTGTTGAGATGGCACCAGACAGACCAGTTATAGTGTTGAGATGGCACCAGACAGACAAGTTAGAGTGTTGAGATGGCACCAGACAGACCAGTTAGTGTTGAGATGGCACCACACAGACCAGTTAGAGTGTTGAGATGGCACCACACAGACCAGTTAGAGTTGAGATGGCACCAGTCAGACCAGTTAGAGTGTTGATATGGCACCACACAGACCAGTTAGAGTGTTGAGATGGCACCACAAAGACCAGTTAGAGTGTTGAGATGGCACCAGACAGACCAGTTAGTGTTGAGATGGCACCAGACAGACCAGTTAGAGTGTTGAGATGGCACCACACAGACCAGTTAGAGTGTTGAGATGGCACCACACAGACC
This sequence comes from Oncorhynchus mykiss, assembly GCF_057628025.1. Lineage (NCBI taxonomy): Eukaryota > Metazoa > Chordata > Actinopteri > Salmoniformes > Salmonidae > Oncorhynchus > Oncorhynchus mykiss. The sequence continues at coordinate 44,710,411 of NC_143045.1, read as the reverse complement.
AGTTAGAGTGTTGAGTTGGCACCACACAGACCAGTTAGAGTGTTGAGATGGCACCACACAGACCAGTTAGTGTTGAGATGGCACCACACAGACCTGTTATAGTGTTTAGATGGCACCACACGGACCAGTTAGTGTTGAGATGGCACCACACAGACCAGTTAGAGTGTTTAGATGGCACCACACAGACCAGTTAGTGTTGAGATGGCACCACACAGACCAGTTAGAGTGTTTAGATGGCACCACACGGACCAGTTAGTGTTGAGATGGCACCACACAGACCAGTTAGAGTGTTGATATGGCACCACACAGACAAGTTAGAGTGTTGAGATGGCACCACACAGACCAGTTAGAGTGTTGAGATGGCACCACACAGACCAGTTAGAGTGTTGAGATGGCACCACACAGACCAGTTAGAGTGTTGAGATGGCACCACACAGACCAGTTAGTGTTGAGATGGCACCACACAGACCAGTTAGAGTGTTGAGATGTTACCACACAGACCAGTTAGAGTGTTGAGATGGCACCACACAGACCAGTTAGAGTGTTGAGATGGCACCACACAGACCAGTTAGTGTTGAGATGGCACCACACAGACCAGTTAGAGTGTTTAGATGGCACCACACAGACCAGTTAGTGTTGAGATGGCACCACACAGACCAGTTAGAGTGTTGAGATGGCACCACACAGACCAGTTAGTGTTGAGATGGCACCACACAGACCAGTTAGTGTTGAGATGGCACCACACAGAGCAGTTAGAGTGTTGAGATGGCACCACACAGACCAGTTAGAGTGTTGAGGTGGCACCACACAGACCAGTTAGTGTTGAGATGGCACCACACAGACCAGTTAGTGTTGAGATGGCACCACACAGACCAGTTAGTGTTGAGATGGCACCACACAGACCAGTTAGAGTGTTGAGATGGCACCACACAGACCAGTTAGTGTTGAGATGGCACCACACAGACCAGTTAGAGTGTTGAGATGGCACCACACAGACCAGTTAGAGTGTTGAGATGGCACCACACAGACCAGTTAGAGTGTTGAGATGGCACTACACAGACCAGTTAGTGTGTTGAGATGGCACCACACAGACCAGTTAGTGTGTTGAGATGGCACCACACAGACCAGTTAGTGTTGAGATGGCACCACACAGACCAGTTAGAGTGTTGAGATGGCACCACACAGACCAGTTAGTGTTGAGATGGCACCACACAGACCAGTTAGAGTGTTGAGATGGCACCACACAGACCAGTTAGAGTGTTGAGATGGCACCACACAGACCAGTTAGTGTTGAGATGGCACCACACAGACCAGTTAGAGTGTTGAGATGGCACCACACAGACCAGTTAGAGTGTTGAGATGGCACCACACAGACCAGTTAGAGTGTTGAGATGGCACTACACAGACCAGTTAGTGTGTTGAGATGGCACCACACAGACCAGTTAGTGTGTTGAGATGGCACCACACAGACCAGTTAGTGTTGAGATGGCACCACACAGACCAGTTAGAGTGTTGAGATGGCACCACACAGACCAGTTAGAGTGTTGAGATGGCACCACACAGATCAGTTAGAGTGTTGAGATGGCACCACACAGACCAGTTAGAGTGTTGAGATGGCACCACACAGACCATTTAGAGTGTTGAGATGGCACCACACAGACCAGTTAGTGTTGAGATGGCACCACACAGACCAGTTAGAGTGTTGAGATGGCACCACACAGACCAGTTTGAGTTTCTCAGAGAATCCATTTGTTTTCTTCATGTTTCACTGTTTCCATTGAAGCCAAACATCAAAGCGTCAACTCAATGCTTGTTTAAACATGAACCAGAGATCACAGAATGCACTGCTTGATGAACTCTTAACCAGCCCACATCATGACCCATCAATAGGCTGAGAATGTATGACGTAAACTGGTCCAATCAGAGTCTGTGGGGCCAGTAGTTTTACCTCATCAGGGAACATTTCATAGTAACACCTCCTGGTCCTAATTCATAGTAGATGGGAGCACTAAGACTGAAAACTCTTGGTCCTAATTCATAGTAACACCTCCTGGCCCTAATTCATAGTAGATGGGAGAACTAAGAGTGAATACCTCCTGGCCCTAATTCATAGTAACACCTCCTGGCCCTAATTCATAGTAGATGGGAGCACAAAGAGTGAAAACCTCCTGGCCCTAATTCATAGTAGATGGGAGAACTAAGAGTGAATACCTCCTGGCCCTAATTCATAGTAACACCTCCTGGCCCTAATTCATAGTAACACCTCCTGGCCCTAATTCATAGTAACACCTCCTGGTCCTAATTCATAGTAGATGGGAGCACTAAGACTGAAAACCTCCTGGTCCTAATTCATAGTAGATGGGAGAACTAAGAGTGAATACCTCCTGGCCCTAATTCATAGTAACACCTCCTGGCCCTAATTCATAGTAGATGGGAGCACCAAGAGTGAATATCTCCCATAATGCTCTACTCATGTATGTTACAGTTTAGACCTAAAGATCCTTCAGGAAGTGCCTTTTCACTTTTTCCACATGTTGTTGTGTTACAGCCTGAATCATGAATGTATAAAATATTTAAAAACTTAAACCATCTACACACAATACCCCGTGATGACAAAGTGAAAACATGTTTTTTATACATTTTAGCAAATGTATGTAAAATGAAATACAGAAATATCTTATTTACATAAGTAGTCACACCCCTGAGTTAATACATGTTAGAGTCACCTTTGGCAGCGATTACAGCTGTGAGTCTTTCTGGGTAAGTAGCATCACCTTATCAAATCCTCGTTCGGAGTCACATGCAGGTGAAACGTTGTGATTTCTATATAGTATCAGAAAGAGCAGATTCTGCAGTTTATATGACATATACCTTTGTCAAATAACTGAAAATATCTGTGCTATATTCAGCACATGGCCACTCAAGCGGCAGCATTGCTCTGGCTACTAAGCAACAACTAGTAACATAATAAACTATAAAGGTAAATATGCAATTCATCCATTTACAATTGTGACCAACCAGCTCGATTCGTTCTTACGTAGAAACATTTGAAACAGTGTTTTTTACATTGGATAAAAGTAGAGCTTCAGAGCTAGAAAATGGTATATCATACACTACATTTGAGGAAAAATGGGAAAGTTATTCTGCTTTGAAAGTTGATAAACTTGTAATCCCAGTTTTGAGAAAATGGCCTTTGACTATTTTGGTGCACCTACTGAAGCTCGTCTTTGTCTACACCCATTTAGCATCGTTCACACCTTTTAAAGCTTTAGCCCCACCCATCTCTTTAAGGGTACATCCGAGCGTTCTATCTAAACAACAGCAGTCAAGCAACCAATCTAACTGGCTAACGTTGGCTAGCTTGCTAGCTACTTCCAGACACAAATGAGAGATCAGCTCACTGACCATTTTACTGACCCTAGCAGAGCTGGTTAGGCTGTTCATGTTATCCAGAGCGTTGGTGACTGTAACTGTGCTGCTGGCAACAGTTTAATTATGCTTTTTTTGACAACATTTACTGACACCGGCCATATTCAACGTGTGTTGAATGTTCGTGAATTAGTCAGTTATTCTGCACTCTGGCACACTCAGATGAGAGTGCACTGAAATCGGAGTAGATAGCCAAAGTGAAATGACCAGCTACGTCTATCAACAGCTGTCTCAGTGACAACATGAACATTCTATTGAAATGGATACTTGCATAGTGGAGTCTATTGTTAAGACATGTAGCTAGCTAGCTAAGCAATGAACCATAATCCCAACTCATGACGTTACTATCCTGCATGAATCTGCAGGTAGCTAACCAACCAGGTTCAATGGTAGCTAGCTAGCTAACATTAGGCTATAACTAGCAATGCAAATGTCTCTGAGATACGAATAATATTACTACATAGATCATACACCTAACATTAGCTAGCGAGCCAACCAGCTAACTTTGCCTAGCTAGCTAACAGTACACGCTAACTTGAAATGAAAACGACTTTCTGACTAAATTAGAAATGTGTAATATCTGAAAATGTAGCTAGCTAGACTATTTTACACATATACATGGATGGACGCTTCTCTCTCTGTCACTGTTGCCACGGTTGCCCTTAATTTGAAGATGTAATCTGGAGACAGGTGTTTTCTCCTTAGCTATCATACTCCATTTCCACTGATTTAAAAACTCGGTCCTCCAGAAAGTGGAAAGCAACACACATGCAGTTCTACTGTGCGATATATACATTAAAAAAATAGCTGCGTTAGACAAGAGTACCTCCATAATCTGACCAGCTCAAATAGACAGAAGCATGGCAGACCAATCCGAACTCATCTTTCGGCATGTCCAGCCCACTCACTCTAACTAAGCAACATATCCTTGACTCTAACTAAGCAACATATCCTTGACTCTAACTAAGCAACATATCCTTGACTCTAACTAAGCAACATATCCTTGACTCTAACTAAGCAACATATCCTTGACTTTAACTAAGCAACATATCCTTGACTCTAACTAAGCAACATATCCTTGACTCTAACTAAGCAACATATCCTTGACTCTAACTAAGCAACATATCCTTGACTCTAACTAAGCAACATATCCTTGACTCTAACTAAGCAACATATCCTTGACTCTAACTAAGCAACATATCCTTGACTTTAACTAAGCAACATATCCTTGACTCTAACTAAGCAACATATCCTTGACTCTAACTAAGCAACATATCCTTGACTCTAACTAAGCAACATATCCTTGACTCTAACTAAGCAACACATCGTTGACTCTAACTAAGCAACATATCCTTGACTCTAACTAAGCAACATATCCTTGACTATGTCACGTGAATCCGAACAGGTGAACAGAGACGAGGAGACTGGGATGAGGTAACCAAGGTATTTCTGAAACACAGGAGGAAGATGGGGTGCAGACCAGGGGAAGCTCGGTGCAGGAAGCCTGGTGCTGAGGCTGAAGCTTGAGCAAGGGGAGTTGGTATATTTGTGTTTATTATGGGATCCCCATTAGCTGCTGCCAAAGCAGCAGCTACTCTTCCTGGGGTCCAGCAAAATTAAGGCAGTTTATACCATTTTAAAAACATTACATAACATTCACAGATTTCACAACACACTGTGTGCCCTCAGGCCCCTACTCCACCACTACCACAGTTCCACAGTACTAAATTCATGTGTATGTTCAGTGTGTGTGTGTGTGTGTGTCTGTTTGTGTGTATGCGTGTGTCTGTACTAATGCTTGTGTTGCTTCTCAGTCCCCGCTGTTCCATAAGGTGTTTTTTTAATCTGTTTTTAAATCTGATTCTACTGCTTCATCAGTTACCTGATGTGGAATAGAGTTCCATGTAGTCATGGCTCTATGTAGTACTGTGGAATAGAGTTCCATGTAGTCATGGCTCTATGTAGTACTGTGGAATAGAGTTCCATGTAGTCATGGCTCTATGTAGTACTGTGGAATAGAGTTCCATGTAGTCATGGCTCTATGTAGTACTGTGGAATAGAGTTCCATGTAGTCATGGCTCTATGTAGTACTGTGGAATAGAGTTCCATGTAGTCATGGCTCTATGTAGTACTGTGTGCCTCCCATAGTCTGTTCTGGACTTGGGGACTGTGAAGAGACCTCTTGTGGCATGTCTTGTGGGGTGTGCATGGGTGTCCGAGCTGTGTGCCAGTAGTTTAGACAGACAGCTTGGTGCCTTCAGCATGTCAATACCTCTCATAAACAAAAGTAGTGATGACGTCAATCTCCCCTCTACTTTCAGCCAGGAGAGATAGACAGTCATATTATTAATGTCAGCCCTCTCTGTGTACATCCAAGGACCAGCCGTGCTGCGCTGTTCTGAGCCAATTGCCATTTTCCTAAGTCCTTTTTTGTGGCATCTGACCACACGACTGAACAGTAGTCCAGGTGTGACAAAACTAGGACCTGTAGGACCTGCCTTGTTGATAGTGTTGTTAAGAAGATAGAAACTAGGGCCTGTAGGTCCTGCCTTGTTGATAGTGTTGTTAAGAAGGTAGAAACTAGGGCCTGCCTTGTTGACAGTGTTGTTAAGAAGACAGAAACTAGGGCCTGTAGGACCTGCCTTGTTGATAGTGTTGTTAAGAAGGTAGAAACTAGGGCCTGTAGGACATGCCTTGTTGATAGTGTTGTTGAGAAGGTAGAAACTAGGGCCTGTAGGACCTGCCTTGTTGATAGTGCTGTTAAGAAGACAGAGCATCACTTTATTATGGGCAGATTTCTCTCCATCTTAGCTACTATTCCATCAATATGTTTTGACCATGACAGTTTACAATCCAGGGTTACTCCAAGCAGTTTAGTCATCGCAACTTGCTCAATTTCCACATGATTTATTATAAGATTTAGTTGAGGTTTAGGGTTTTAGTTTTCTTTGCCACCCATTCTGAAACTAACTGCAGGTATTTGTTAAGTGTTGCAGTCATTTCAGTCGCTGTGGTATCTGATGTGTATAGTGTTGAGTCATCAGCATACACAGACACTCTGGCTTCACTCAAAGCCAGTGGCATGTCGTTAGTAAAAAATAAAAAAAAGCAAAGGGCCAAAACAGCTACCCTGGGGAATTCCTGATTCTAATATGATTATATTGGAGAGGCTTCCATTAAAGAACACCCTCTGTGCTCTGTTAGACAAGTTACTCTTCATCCACATTATAGCAGGGGAAGTACAGCCATAACAAATACCTTTTTACCAGCAGCAGACTATGATCGATAATGTCAAAAGCTGCACTGAAGTCTAACAAAGCAGCCCCCCACAATAATTGTATCATCATTTCTCTCAGCCAATCGTCAGTCATTTGTGTAAGTGTTGTGCTTGTTGAGTGACCTTCCCTACAATCATGCTGTAATTCTGTTGTCAATTCTGGTCAAACACCATTTTTTCCAGAAGCTTACTAAGGGTTGATAACAGGCTGCTCATTTGTTAATCACCCTGTCATCTCAGGTTTTCAAAATATGCTTTACAGCCAAAGCTAGACAAGCATTTGTGTAAGTTTATCGATAGCCTAGCATAGCATTTTGTCCAGCTAGCAGCAGGTAACTTGGTCACGGAAATCAGAAAAGCAATCAAATTAAATCGTTTACCTTTGATGAGCTTTGGATGTTTTCACTCACGAGACTCCCAGTTAGATAGCAAATGTTCCGTTTGTTCTTCACGTTTGGCTGAGAAATCGCCCGGAAATTGCAGTCACGAAAACGGTTAAAAATATTCCAAATTAGCTCCATAATATCGACAGAAACATGGCAAACGTTGTTTATAATTAATCCTCAAGGTGTTTTTCAAATATCTATTCGATAATATATCCATCGGGACAATTCGTTTTTCAATAGGACTGATTGAAGTATTGGCTACCTCTGTATTTTACTCGAGAGTCACCCTGGGAGCCATCAAGTGACCACTTGCGCAAAACATGAGGCACTTCCGGATTGGATTTTTCTCAGGCTTTCTCCTGCAACATCAGTTCTGTTATACTCACAGACAATATCTTTACAGTTTTGGAAACGTTAAGAGTGTTTTATATGCATATTCTAGCGTCTTGTCCTGACAAAATATCCCGTTTAAAACGGGAACGTTTTTTTCCAAAAATGAAAATACTCCCCCTAGAGTTGCAAGAGGTTTTAATGGGCGCTCCTCATTACACCCCACAGACCAGCAAGTATTATTTACATCACCAACATATGAATCACTATTAAACGTATTGTATGACCACTTATACACTATATTATGCCCAGCCTTCAGAACTTTGGTTTTCCTAGATGTGGCTACTGTATTGTGATCACTACCTCCTATGGATCTGGAGAATGATTTAAAGCACATTTATGCAGCATTAGTAAGAATACATGTTAATGATTTAATTCCTGTGCTGTTTGTAACAACCCTTGTAGGTTGTGTCACGTTCTGACCTTTATTTCCTTTGTTTTGTATTTATTTAGTATGGTCAGGGCGTGAGTTGGGTGGGTGGGCAGTCTATGTTTGTTTTTCTATGTTTTGGGGTATTTCTATGTTTCGGCCTAGTATGGTTCTCAATCAGAGGCAGGTGTCATTAGTTGTATCTGATTGAGAATCATACTTAGGTAGCCTGGGTTTCACTGTGTGTTTGTGGGTGATTGTTCCTGTCTCTGTGTTTTGCACCAGACAGGGCTGTTTTTGGTTTTCCACGTTTATTGTTTTGTTCGTGTTCGCGTTTATCTTTTTTTATTAAACATGAATCAATATAATCACGCTGCGTTTTGGTCCGCCTCTACTTCACCCCAAGAGAACCGTTACAGGTTGACTGACAACCTGAACCAGATTACAGGCTCTGGTTACTGTTTGACGTTTTTTCCTGAGTGGACAGCTTAATGAGATTCAGTCAATATTTAAATCACCCAGAAAATATACTTCTCTGTTGATATCACAACCATTATCAAGCATTTCACACATATTATCCAGATACTGACTGTTAGCGCTTGGTGGTCTATAGCAGCTTCCCACCAGAATGGGCTTTAGGTGAAGCAGATGAACCTGTAGCCTTATTACTTCAACAGTATTTAACATGAGTTCGTCTCTAAACTTTACAGGAATGTGGTTCTGAATATAAACAGCAACACTGTCTCCGTTGGCATTTCTGTCTTTTCTGTAGATGTTATAACCATGTATTGCTACCACTGAATCATCAAAGGTATTATCTAAGTGAGTTTCAGAGATAGTCCGAATATGAATGTCATCTGTTACAAGCAAGTTTTTAACATATTTAGCCTAAGAAACAAAGTCCATGAAGTTAATATGTGTTATTTTTCGCACTTTTCTTGGTTGCTTGATTGTTTTTAATGCCTTGCTGGGAAGCTTATCAGAGGTAGACTTACTCATGTTATGTATATTAGAGCTGATAGTGCAGGGTGAGCTTACCAAAGTGGTCTTCCTATAGAACACACCACCTCAGTGTTAACAGTGTAACTCTGGTTTATAGGCTCATGATTACTCCTTACAATAGCTGTTGAATAAACAGATGCATTCGGTGCAATTAGGGGTACATAAATGATATTACTTACATTGTGCTTGCCAATGCCCCTAAGATTATGTAGATTTGATGCACCACTATGACGACTCATTGCCACAATGGTAGGGATTAATTGAGGTGGTCCTGGATTCATTTACCAGGCAATGGAAGGGATTAACTAAGCTGGTCTTGGATCATTTACCAGTCATTGTTTCAACGCAGCCTTGAAAGTGTCCAGGAGCCAAGATGATATGGATGGACTCCATCATTCCTGTAGAGTATCTTCTGTCAGAGTTATCAATAAAAGTGACTCCAGCAGAGCTACAGTCTTTTAGCCAGATGTGTAATGCCAGCTGTCTGCTGAATCTTTCACACCCGCGGCCCAACGATGGCACTGGACCTGATATTATTGGCCGTTTTTTTAAGGAGCTCCTTTAGCACCTCGGACTCAGTGACTGCCTGCAGGGAGAAACTTTGTAGCGGGCTAGGGGGAAAAGAGGGAGGAGCATCGGGGATAGTCGCATTAGAAGGGGTGGGGAGATGAGGAAATGTTGGACGGGCAAGGAGGCATGACTGAGTCAAATAGGAATCCTGACTTAATGAAGTGGTGATTAAAGAGCTCAGCCATGTGCTTCTTGTCGGTAACAACCGCATCATTAACTTTAATAAGGGACATGGTCAGCTGTGAGCAGGAGGGTTTATTCTCCAGGTCTTTAAATCATTTTCCAGAACTTCTTGGGGTTCGACTCAAAGAGGGAGAACTGCTCTTTAAGGTAATTCACTTTCACATCCAGATAGCCTGAGTTATTTCTGAACGGGAGCCTGTCAGCCTGAGTTATTTCTGAACGGGAGCCTGTCAGCCTGAGTTATTTCTGAACGGGAGGCAGTCAGCCTGAGTTATTTCTGAACGGGAGCCTGTCAGCCTGAGTTATTTCTGAACGGGAGCCTGTCAGCCTGAGTTATTTCTGAACGGGAGCCTGTCAGCCTGAGTTATTTCTGAACGGGAGCCTGTCAGCCTGAGTTATTTCTGAACGGGAGCCTGTCAGCCTGAGTGCAGTTATTTCTGAACGGGAGCCTGTCAGCCTGAGTGCACTTATTTCTGAACGGGAGCCAGTCAGCCTGAGTTATTTCTGAACGGGAGCCTGTCAGCCTGAGTGCAGTTATTTCTGAACGGGAGCCTGTCAGCCTGAGTGGACTTATTTCTGAACGGGAGCCAGTCAGCCTGAGTTATTTCTGAACGGGAGCCTGTCAGCATGAGTGCAGTTATTTATGAACGAGAGCCTGTCAGCCTGAGTTATTTCTGAACGGGAGCCTGTCAGCCTGAGTTATTTCTGAACGAGAGCCTGTCAGCCTGAGTGCAGTTATTTCTGAACGGGAGCCAGTCAGCCTGAGTTATTTCTGAACGGGAGCCTGTCAGCCTGAGTTATTTCTGAACGGGAGCCTGTCAGCCTGAGTTATTTCTGAACGGGAGCCTGTCAACCTGAGTTTTTTCTGAACGGGAGCCAGTCAGCCTGAGTTATTTCTGAACGGGAGCCTGTCAGCCTGAGTTATTTCTGAACGGGAGCCTGTCAGCCTGAGTTATTTCTGAACGGGAGCCAGTCAGCCTGAGTTATTTCTGAACGGGAGCCTGTCAGCCTGAGTTATTTCTGAACGGGAGCCTGTCAGCCTGAGTTATTTCTGAACGGGAGCCAGTCAGCCTGAGTGTAGTTATTTCTGAACGGGAGCCTGTCAGCCTGAGTGCAGTTATTTCTGAACGAGAGCCTGTCAGCCTGAGTGCAGCTGTTTCTGAACAAGAGGCAGTCAGCCTGAGTTATTTCTGAACGAGAGCCTGTCAGCCTGAGTGCAGTTATTTCTGAACGGGAGCCTGTCAGCCTGAGTTATTTCTGAACGAGAGCCTGTCAGCCTGAGTGCAGTTATTTCTGAACGGGAGCCTGTCAGCCTGAGTGTAGTTATTTCTGAACGGGAGCCTGTCAGCCTGAGTGTAGTTATTTCTGAACGGGAGCCTGACAGCCTGAGTGCAGTTATTTCTGAACGAGAGCCTGTCAGCCTGAGTGCAGCTGTTTCTGAACAAGAGGCAGTCAGCCTGAGTTATTTCTGAACGGGAGCCTGTCAGCCTGAGTGTAGTTATTTCTGAACGGGAGCCTGTCAGCCTGAGTGTAGTTATTTCTGAACGGGAGCCTGACAGCCTGAGTGCAGTTATTTCTGAACGAGAGCCTGTCAGCCTGAGTGCAGCTGTTTCTGAACAAGAGGCAGTCAGCCTGAGTTATTTCTGAACGAGAGCCTGTCAGCCTGAGTGCAGTTATTTCTGAACGGGAGCCTGTCAGCCTGAGTGTAGTTATTTCTGAACGGGAGCCTGTCAGCCTGAGTGCAGTTATTTCTGAATGAGAGCCTGTCGGCCTGAGTGCAGTTATTTCTGAACCGGAGCATGTCAGCCTGAGTGCAGCTGTTTCTGAACAAGAGGCAGTCAGCCTGAGTTATTTCTGAACGAGAGCCTGTCAGCCTGAGTTATTTCTGAACGAGAGCCTGTCAGCCTGAGTGTAGTTATTTCTGAACGGGAGCCTGTCAGCCTGAGTGCAGTTATTTCTGAATGAGAGCCTGTCAGCCTGAGTGCAGTTATTTCTGAACGAGAGCCTGTCAGCCTGAGTGCAGCTGTTTCTGAACAAGAGGCAGTCAGCCTGAGTTATTTCTGAACGAGAGCCTGTCAGCCTGAGTGCAGTTATTTCTGAACGAGAGCCTGTCAGCCTGAGTGCAGTTATTTCTGAACCGGAGCCTGTCAGCCTGAGTGCAGCTGTTTCTGAACAAGAGGCAGTCAGCCTGAGTTAAATCTGAACGGGAGCCTGTCAACCTGAGTTATTTCTGAACGGGAGCCTGTCAACCTGAGTTATTTCTGAACGGGAGCCTGTCAACCTGAGTTATTTCTGAACGGGAGCCAGTCAGCCTGAGTTATTTCTGAACGGGAGCCTGTCAGCCTGAGTTATTTCTGAACGGGAGCCTGTCAGCCTGAGTTATTTCTGAACGGGAGCCTGTCAACCTGAGTTTTTTCTGAACGGGAGCCAGTCAGCCTGAGTTATTTCTGAACGGGAGCCTGTCAGCCTGAGTTATTTCTGAACGGGAGCCTGTCAGCCTGAGTTATTTCTGAACGGGAGCCAGTCAGCCTGAGTTATTTCTGAACGAGAGCCTGTCAGCCTGAGTGCAGTTATTTCTGAACGAGAGCCTGTCAGCCTGAGTTATTTCTGAACGAGAGCCTGTCAGCCTGAGTGCAGTTATTTCTGAACGGGAGCCTGTCAGCCTGAGTGTAGTTATTTCTGAACGGGAGCCTGTCAGCCTGAGTGTAGTTATTTCTGAACGGGAGCCTGTCAGCCTGAGTGCAGTTATTTCTGAACGAGAGCCTGTCAGCCTGAGTGCAGCTGTTTCTGAACAAGAGGCAGTCAGCCTGAGTTATTTCTGAACGAGAGCCTGTCAGCCTGAGTTATTTCTGAACGAGAGCTTGTCAGCCTGAGTGCAGTTATTTCTGAACGGGAGCCTGTCAGCCTGAGTGTAGTTATTTCTGAACGGGAGCCTGTCAGCCTGAGTGTAGTTATTTCTGAACGGGAGCCTGACAGCCTGAGTGCAGTTATTTCTGAACGAGAGCCTGTCAGCCTGAGTGCAGCTGTTTCTGAACAAGAGGCAGTCAGCCTGAGTTATTTCTGAACGAGAGCCTGTCAGCCTGAGTGCAGTTATTTCTGAACGGGAGCCTGTCAGCCTGAGTGTAGTTATTTCTGAACGGGAGCCTGTCAGCCTGAGTGCAGTTATTTCTGAATGAGAGCCTGTCAGCCTGAGTGCAGTTATTTCTGAACCGGAGCCTGTCAGCCTGAGTGCAGCTGTTTCTGAACAAGAGGCAGTCAGCCTGAGTTATTTCTGAACGAGAGCCTGTCAGCCTGAGTTATTTCTGAACGAGAGCCTGTCAGCCTGAGTGCAGTTATTTCTGAACGGGAGCCTGTCAGCCTGAGTGTAGTTATTTCTGAACGGGAGCCTGTCAGCCTGAGTGCAGTTATTTCTGAATGAGAGCCTGTCAGCCTGAGTGCAGTTATTTCTGAACCGGAGCCTGTCAGCCTGAGTGCAGCTGTTTCTGAACAAGAGGCAGTCAGCCTGAGTTATTTCTGAACGAGAGCCTGTCAGCCTGAGTGCAGTTATTTCTGAACGAGAGCCTGTCAGCCTGAGTGCAGTTATTTCTGAACCGGAGCCTGTCAGCCTGAGTGCAGCTGTTTCTGAACAAGAGGCAGTCAGCCTGATTTAAATCTGAATGGGAGCCTGTCAACCTGAGTTATTTCTGAACGGGAGCCTGTCAACCTGAGTTATTTCTGAACGGGAGCCTGTCAACCTGAGTTATTTCTGAACGTGAGCCAGTCAGCCTGAGTTATTTCTGAACGGGAGCCTGTCAGCCTGAGTTATTTCTGAATGGGAGCCTGTCAACCTGAGTTTTTTCTGAACGGGAGCCAGTCAGCCTGAGTTATTTCTGAACGGGAGCCTGTCAGCCTGAGTTATTTCTGAACGGGTGCCTGTCAGCCTGAGTTATTTCTGAACGGGAGCCAGTCAGCCTGAGTTTTTTCTGAACGGGAGCCTGTCAGCCTGAGTTATTTCTGAACGGGAGCCTGTCAGCCTGAGTTATTTCTGAACGGGAGCCAGTCAGCCTGAGTTATTTCTGAACGGGAGCCAGTCAGCCTGAGTTATTTCTGAACGAGAGCCTGTCAGCCTGAGTGCAGTTATTTCTGAACGAGAGCCTGTCAGCCTGAGTTATTTCTGAACGAGAGCCTGTCAGCCTGAGTGCAGTTATTTCTGAACGGGAGCCTGTCAGCCTGAGTGTAGTTATTTCTGAACGGGAGCCTGTCAGCCTGAGTGTAGTTATTTCTGAACGGGAGCCTGTCAGCCTGAGTTATTTCTGAACGGGAGCCTGTCAACCTGAGTTATTTCTGAACGGGAGCCTGTCAACCTGAGTTTTTTCTGAACGGGAGCCTGTCAGCCTGAGTTATTTCTGAACGGGTGCCTGTCAGCCTGAGTTATTTCTGAACGGGAGCCAGTCAGCCTGAGTTATTTCTGAACGGGAGCCTGTCAGCCTGAGTTATTTCTGAACGGGAGCCTGTCAGCCTGAGTTATTTCTGAACGGGAGCCAGTCAGCCTGAGTTATTTCTGAACGGGAGCCAGTCAGCCTGAGTGCAGCTGTTTCTGAACAAGAGGCAGTCAGCCTGAGTTATTTCTGAACGAGAGCCTGTCAGCCTGAGTGCAGTTATTTCTGAACGAGAGCCTGTCAGCCTGAGTGCAGTTATTTCTGAACCGGAGCCTGTCAGCCTGAGTGCAGCTGTTTTTGAACAAGAGGCAGTCAGCCTGAGTTATTTCTGAACGGGAGCCTGTCAACCTGAGTTATTTCTGAACGGGAGCCTGTCAACCTGAGTTATTTCTGAACAGGAGCCAGTCAGCCTGAGTTATTTCTGAACGGGAGCCTGTCAGCCTGAGTTATTTCTGAACGGGAGCCTGTCAGCCTGAGTTATTTCTGAACGGGAGCCTGTCAACCTGAGTTATTTCTGAACGGGAGCCAGTCAGCCTGAGTTATTTCTGAACGGGAGCCAGTCAGCCTGAGTTATTTCTGAACGGGAGCCAGTCAGCCTGAGTTATTTCTGAACAGGAGCCTGTCAGCCTGAGTGCAGTTATTTCTGAACGGGAGCCTGTCAGCCTGATTGCACTTATTTCTGAACGGGAGCCAGTCAGCCTGAGTTATTTCTGAACGGGAGCCTGTCAGCCTGAGTGCAGTTATTTCTGAACGGGAGCCTGTCAGCCTGAGTGGACTTATTTCTGAACGGGAGCCAGTCAGCCTGAGTTATTTCTGAACGGGAGCCTGTCAGCCTGATTGCAGTTATTTCTGAACGAGAGCCTGTCAGCCTGTTATTTCTGAACGGGAGCCTGTCAGCCTGAGTTATTTCTAAACGGGAGCCTGTCAGCCTGAGTTATTTCTGAACGGGAGCCTGTCAGCCTGAGTTATTTCTGAACGGGAGCCTGTCAACCTGAGTTATTTCTGAACGGGAGCCAGTCAGCCTGAGTTATTTCTGAACGGGAGCCTGTCAGCCTGAGTTATTTGTGAACGGGAGCCTGTCAGCCTGAGTTATTTCTGAACGGGAGCCTGTCAGCCTGAGTGCAGTTATTTCTGAACGGGAGCCTGTCAGCCTGAGTGCACTTATTTCTGAACGGGAGCCAGTCAGCCTGAGTTATTTCTGAACTGGAGCCTGTCAGCCTGAGTGCAGTTATTTCTGAACGGGAGCCTGTCAGCCTGAGTGGACTTATTTCTGAACGGGAGCCAGTCAGCCTGAGTTATTTCTGAACGGGAGCCTGTCAGCCTGAGTGCAGTTATTTATGAACGAGAGCCTGTCAGCCTGAGTGCAGTTATTTGTGAATGAGAGCCTGTCAGCCTGAGTGCAGCTGTTTCTGAACAAGAGGCAGTCAGCCTGAATTATTTCTGAACGAGAGCCTGTCAGCCTGAGTGCAGTTATTTCTGAACGAGAGCCTGTCAGCCTGAGTGCAGTTATTTCTGAACCGGAGCCTGTCAGCCTGAGTGCAGCTGTTTCTGAACAAGAGGCAGTCAGCCTGAGTTAAATCTGAACGGGAGCCTGTCAACCTGAGTTATTTCTGAACGGGAGCCTGTCAACCTGAGTTATTTCTGAACGGGAGCCTGTCAGCCTGAGTTATTGCTGAACGGGAGCCTGTCAGCCTGAGTTATTTCTGAACGGGAGCCTGTCAGCCTGAGTTATTTCTGAACGGGAGCAAGTCAGCCTGAGTTATTTCTGAACGGGAGCCTGTCAGCCTGAGTTATTTCTGAACGGGAGCCAGTCAGCCTGAGTTATTTCTGAACGGGAGCCTGTCAGCCTGAGTTATTTCTGAACGGGAGCCTGTCAGCCTGAGTTATTTCTGAACGGGAGCCTGTCAGCCTGAGTTATTTCTGAACGGGAGCCAGTCAGCCTGAGTTATTTCTGAACGGGAGCCAGTCAGCCTGAGTTATTTCTGAACAGGAGCCTGTCAGCCTGAGTGCAGTTATTTCTGAACGGGAGCCTGTCAGCCTGAGTTATTTCTGAACGGGAGCCTGTCAGCCTGAGTTATTTCTGAACGGGAGCCTGTCAACCTGAGTTATTTCTGAACGGGAGCCAGTCAGCCTGAGTTATTTCTGAACGGGAGCCTGTCAGCCTGAGTTATTTCTGAACGGGAGCCTGTCAACCTGAGTTATTTCTGAACGGGAGCCTGTCAGCCTGAGTTATTTCTGAACGGGAGCAAGTCAGCCTGAGTTATTTCTGAACGGGAGCCTGTCAGCCTGAGTTATTTCTGAACGGGAGCCAGTCAGCCTGAGTTATTTCTGAACGGGAGCCTGTCAGCCTGAGTTATTTCTGAACGGGAGCCTGTCAGCCTGAGTTATTTCTGAACGGGAGCCAGTCAGCCTGAGTTATTTCTGAACGGGAGCCTGTCAGCCTGAGTTATTACTGAACGGGAGCCTGTCAGCCTGAGTTATTTCTGAACGGGAGCCAGTCAGCCTGAGTTATTTCTGAACGGGAGCCAGTCAGCCTGAGTTATTTCTGAACGGGAGCCAGTCAGCCTGAGTTATTTCTGAACAGGAGCCTGTCAGCCTGAGTTATTTCTGAACGAGAGCCTGTCAGCCTGAGTGCAGTTATTTCTGAACGGGAGCCTGTCAGCCTGAGTGTAGTTATTTCTGAACGGGAGCCTGTCAGCCTGAGTGCAGTTATTTCTGAATGAGAGCCTGTCAGCCTGAGTGCAGTTATTTCTGAACGGGAGCCTGTCAGCCTGAGTGCAGTTATTTCTGAATGAGAGCCTGTCAGCCTGAGTGCAGCTGTTTCTGAACAAGAGGCAGTCAGCCTGAATTATTTCTGAACGAGAGCCTGTCAGCCTGAGTGCAGTTATTTCTGAATGAGAGCCTGTCAGCCTGAGTGCAGTTATTTCTGAACCGGAGCCTGTCAGCCTGAGTGCAGCTGTTTCTGAACAAGAGGCAGTCAGCCTGAGTTAAATCTGAACGGGAGCCTGTCAACCTGAGTTATTTCTGAACGGGAGCCTGTCAACCTGAGTTATTTCTGAACGGGAGCCTGTCAGCCTGAGTTATTTCTGAACGGGAGCCTGTCAGCCTGAGTTATTTCTGAACGGGAGCCTGTCAACCTGAGTTATTTCTGAACGGGAGCCAGTCAGCCTGAGTTATTGCTGAACGGGAGCCTGTCAGCCTGAGTTATTTCTGAACGGGAGCCTGTCAGCCTGAGTTATTTCTGAACGGGAGCAAGTCAGCCTGAGTTATTTCTGAACGGGAGCCTGTCAGCCTGAGTTATTTCTGAACGGGAGCCAGTCAGCCTGAGTTATTTCTGAACGGGAGCCTGTCAGCCTGAGTTATTTCTGAACGGGAGCCTGTCAGCCTGAGTTATTTCTGAACGGGAGCCTGTCAGCCTGAGTTATTTCTGAACGGGAGCCAGTCAGCCTGAGTTATTTCTGAACGGGAGCCAGTCAGCCTGAGTTATTTCTGAACGGGAGCCAGTCAGCCTGAGTTATTTCTGAACAGGAGCCTGTCAGCCTGAGTGCAGTTATTTCTGAACGGGAGCCTGTCAGCCTGAGTTATTTCTGAACGGGAGCCTGTCAGCCTGAGTTATTTCTGAACGGGAGCCTGTCAACCTGAGTTATTTCTGAACGGGAGCCAGTCAGCCTGAGTTATTTCTGAACGGGA
Source organism: Oncorhynchus mykiss (assembly GCF_057628025.1). NCBI lineage: Eukaryota > Metazoa > Chordata > Actinopteri > Salmoniformes > Salmonidae > Oncorhynchus > Oncorhynchus mykiss. Next base: position 44,692,696 of record NC_143045.1, on the reverse strand, counting down.
GCCTGTCAGCCTGAGTTATTTCTGAACGGGAGCCTGTCAACCTGAGTTATTTCTGAACGGGAGCCAGTCAGCCTGAGTTATTGCTGAACGGGAGCCTGTCAGCCTGAGTTATTTCTGAACGGGAGCCAGTCAGCCTGAGTTATTTCTGAACGGGAGCCTGTCAGCCTGAGTTATTTCTGAACGGGAGCCTGTCAGCCTGAGTTATTTCTGAACGGGAGCCTGTCAGCCTGAGTTATTTCTGAACGGGAGCCTGTCAACCTGAGTTATTTCTGAACGGGAGCCAGTCAGCCTGAGTTATTTCTGAATGGGAGCCTGTCAGCCTGAGTGCAGTTATTTCTGAACGGGAGCCTGTCAGCCTGAGTGGACTTATTTCTGAACGGGAGCCAGTCAGCCTGAGTTATTTCTGAACGGGAGCCTGTCAGCCTGATTGCAGTTATTTCTGAACGAGAGCCTGTCAGCCTGAGTGCAGTTATTTCTGAACCGGAGCCTGTCAGCCTGAGTGCAGCTGTTTCTGAACAAGAGGCAGTCAGCCTGAGTTAAATCTGAACGGGAGCCTGTCAACCTGAGTTATTTCTGAACGGGAGCCTGTCAACCTGAGTTATTTCTGAACGGGAGCCTGTCAACCTGAGTTATTTCTGAACGGGAGCCAGTCAGCCTGAGTTATTTCTGAACGGGAGCCTGTCAGCCTGAGTTATTTCTGAACGGGAGCCAGTCAGCCTGAGTTATTTCTGAACGGGAGCCTGTCAGCCTGAGTGGACTTATTTCTGAACGGGAGCCAGTCAGCCTGAGTTATTTCTGAACGGGAGCCTGTCAGCCTGAGTTATTTCTGAACGGGAGCCTGTCAGCCTGAGTTATTTCTGAACGGGAGCCTGTCAACCTGAGTTATTTCTGAACGGGAGCCAGTCAGCCTGAGTTATTTCTGAATGGGAGCCTGTCAGCCTGAGTGCAGTTATTTCTGAACGGGAGCCTGTCAGCCTGAGTGGACTTATTTCTGAACGGGAGCCAGTCAGCCTGAGTTATTTCTGAACGGGAGCCTGTCAGCCTGATTGCAGTTATTTCTGAACGAGAGCCTGTCAGCCTGAGTTATTTCTGAACGAGAGCCAGTCAGCCTGAGTGCAGTTATTTCTGAACGAGAGCCTGTCAGCCTGAGTGCAGCTGTTTCTGAACAAGAGGCAGTCAGCCTGAGTTATTTCTGAACGAGAGCCTGTCAGCCTGAGTGCAGTTATTTCTGAACGAGAGCCTGTCAGCCTGAGTTATTTCTGAACGAGAGCCTGTCAGCCTGAGTGCAGTTATTTCTGAACGGGAGCCTGTCAGCCTGAGTGTAGTTATTTCTGAACGGGAGCCTGTCAGCCTGAGTGTAGTTATTTCTGAACGGGAGCCTGTCAGCCTGAGTGCAGTTATTTCTGAACGAGAGCATGTCAGCCTGAGTGCAGCTGTTTCTGAACAAGAGGCAGTCAGCCTGAGTTATTTCTGAACGAGAGCCTGTCAGCCTGAGTTATTTCTGAACGAGAGCCAGTCAGCCTGAGTGCAGTTATTTCTGAACGGGAGCCTGTCAGCCTGAGTTATTTCTGAACGGGAGCCAGTCAGCCTGAGTTATTTCTGAACAGGAGCCTGTCAGCCTGAGTTATTTCTGAACGGGAGCCTGTCAGCCTGAGTTATTTCTGAACGGGAGCCAGTCAGCCTGAGTTATTTCTGAACGGGAGCCAGTCAGCCTGAGTTATTTCTGAACGGGAGCCAGTCAGCCTGAGTTATTTCTGAACAGGAGCCTGTCAGCCTGAGTGCAGTTATTTCTGAACGGGAGCCTGTCAGCCTGAGTGCACTTATTTCTGAACGGGAGCCAGTCAGCCTGAGTTATTTCTGAACGGGAGCCTGTCAGCCTGAGTGCAGTTATTTCTGAACGGGAGCCTGTCAGCCTGAGTGGACTTATTTCTGAACGGGAGCCAGTCAGCCTGAGTTATTTCTGAACGGGAGCCTGTCAGCCTGATTGCAGTTATTTCTGAACGAGAGCCTGTCAGCCTGAGTTATTTCTGAACGGGAGCCTGTCAGCCTGAGTTATTTCTGAACGGGAGCCTGTCAGCCTGAGTGCAGTTATTTCTGAACGGGAGCCTGTCAGCCTGAGTGCAGTTATTTCTGAACGAGAGCCTGTCAGCCTGAGTTATTTCTGAACGAGAGCCAGTCAGCCTGAGTGCAGTTATTTCTGAACGAGAGCCTGTCAGCCTGAGTGCAGCTGTTTCTGAACAAGAGGCAGTCAGCCTGAGTTATTTCTGAACGAGAGCCTGTCAGCCTGAGTTATTTCTGAACGAGAGCCTGTCAGCCTGAGTTATTTCTGAACGAGAGCCTGTCAGCCTGAGTGCAGTTATTTCTGAACGGGAGCCTGTCAGCCTGAGTGTAGTTATTTCTGAACGGGAGCCTGTCAGCCTGAGTGTAGTTATTTCTGAACGGGAGCCTGACAGCCTGAGTGCAGTTATTTCTGAACGAGAGCCTGTCAGCCTGAGTGCAGCTGTTTCTGAACAAGAGGCAGTCAGCCTGAGTTATTTCTGAACGAGAGCCTGTCAGCCTGAGTGCAGTTATTTCTGAACGAGAGCCTGTCAGCCTGAGTGTAGTTATTTCTGAACGGGAGCCTGTCAGCCTGAGTGTAGTTATTTCTGAACGGGAGCCTGTCAGCCTGAGTGCAGTTATTTCTGAACGAGAGCCTGTCAGCCTGAGTGCAGCTGTTTCTGAACAAGAGGCAGTCAGCCTGAGTTATTTCTGAACGAGAGCCTGTCAGCCTGAGTGCAGTTATTTCTGAACGGGAGCCTGTCAGCCTGAGTGTAGTTATTTCTGAACGGGAGCCTGTCAGCTTGAGTGCACTTATATTTGAATGAGAGCCTGTCAGCCTGAGTGCAGTTATTACTGAACCGGAGCCTGTCAGCCTGTGTGCAGCTGTTTCTGAACAAGAGGCAGTCAGTCTGAGTTATTTCTGAACGAGAGCCTGTCAGCCTGAGTGCAGTTATTTCTGAACGAGAGCCTGTCAGCCTGAGTGCAGTTATTTCTGAACCGGAGCCTGTCAGCCTGAGTGCAGCTGTTTCTGAACAAGAGGCAGTCAGCCTGAGTTAAATCTGAACGGGAGCCTGTCAACCTGAGTTATTTCTGAACGGGAGCCTGTCAACCTGAGTTATTTCTGAACGGGAGCCTGTCAACCTGAGTTATTTCTGAACGGGAGCCAGTCAGCCTGAGTTATTTCTGAACGGGAGCCTGTCAGCCTGAGTTATTTCTGAACGGGAGCCAGTCAGCCTGAGTTATTTCTGAACGGGAGCCTGTCAGCCTGAGTTATTTCTGAACGGGAGCCTGTCAGCCTGAGTTATTTCTGAACGGGAGCCAGTCAGCCTGAGTTATTTCTGAACGGGAGCCAGTCAGCCTGAGTTATTTCTGAACGAGAGCCTGTCAGCCTGAGTGCACTTATTTCTGAACGGGAGCCAGTCAGCCTGAGTTATTTCTGAACGGGAGCCTGTCAGCCTGAGTTATTTCTGAACGGGAGCCAGTCAGCCTGAGTTATTTCTGAACGGGAGCCTGTCAGCCTGAGTTATTTCTGAACGGGAGCCTGTCAGCCTGAGTTATTTCTGAACGGGAGCCAGTCAGCCTGAGTTATTTCTGAACGGGAGCCAGTCAGCCTGAGTTATTTCTGAACGAGAGCCTGTCAGCCTGAGTGCAGTTATTTCTGAACGAGAGCCTGTCAGCCTGAGTTATTTCTGAACGAGAGCCTGTCAGCCTGAGTGCAGTTATTTCTGAACGGGAGCCTGTCAGCCTGAGTGTAGTTATTTCTGAACGGGAGCCTGTCAGCCTGAGTGTAGTTATTTCTGAACGGGAGCCTGTCAGCCTGAGTGCAGTTATTTCTGAACGAGAGCCTGTCAGCCTGAGTGCAGCTGTTTCTGAACAAGAGGCAGTCAGCCTGAGTTATTTCTGAACGAGAGCCTGTCAGCCTGAGTTATTTCTGAACGAGAGCCTGTCAGCCTGAGTGCAGTTATTTCTGAACGGGAGCCTGTCAGCCTGAGTGTAGTTATTTCTGAACGGGAGCCTGTCAGCCTGAGTGTAGTTATTTCTGAACGGGAGCCTGACAGCCTGAGTGCAGTTATTTCTGAACGAGAGCCTGTCAGCCTGAGTGCAGCTGTTTCTGAACAAGAGGCAGTCAGCCTGAGTTATTTCTGAACGAGAGCCTGTCAGCCTGAGTGCAGTTATTTCTGAACGGGAGCCTGTCAGCCTGAGTGTAGTTATTTCTGAACGGGAGCCTGTCAGCCTGAGTGCAGTTATTTCTGAATGAGAGCCTGTCAGCCTGAGTGCAGTTATTTCTGAACCGGAGCCTGTCAGCCTGAGTGCAGCTGTTTCTGAACAAGAGGCAGTCAGCCTGAGTTATTTCTGAACGAGAGCCTGTCAGCCTGAGTTATTTCTGAACGAGAGCCTGTCAGCCTGAGTGCAGTTATTTCTGAACGGGAGCCTGTCAGCCTGAGTGCAGCTGTTTCTGAACAAGAGGCAGTCAGCCTGAGTTAAATCTGAACGGGAGCCTGTCAACCTGAGTTATTTCTGAACGGGAGCCTGTCAACCTGAGTTATTTCTGAACGGGAGCCTGTCAACCTGAGTTATTTCTGAACGGGAGCCAGTCAGCCTGAGTTATTTCTGAACGGGAGCCTGTCAGCCTGAGTTATTTCTGAACGGGAGCCTGTCAGCCTGAGTTATTTCTGAACGGGAGCCTGTCAACCTGAGTTTTTTCTGAACGGGAGCCTGTCAGCCTGAGTTATTTCTGAACGGGAGCCTGTCAGCCTGAGTTATTTCTGAACGGGAGCCAGTCAGCCTGAGTTATTTCTGAACGGGAGCCTGTCAGCCTGAGTTATTTCTGAACGGGAGCCTGTCAGCCTGAGTTATTTCTGAACGGGAGCCAGTCAGCCTGAGTTATTTCTGAACGGGAGTCAGTCAGCCTGAGTTATTTCTGAACGAGAGCCTGTCAGCTTGAGTGCAGTTATTTCTGAACGAGAGCCTGTCAGCCTGAGTTATTTCTGAACGAGAGCCTGTCAGCCTGAGTGCAGTTATTTCTGAACGAGAGCCTGTCAGCCTGAGTTATTTCTGAACGAGAGCCTGTCAGCCTGAGTGCAGTTATTTCTGAACGGGAGCCTGTCAGCCTGAGTGTAGTTATTTCTGAACGGGAGCCTGTCAGCCTGAGTGCAGTTATTTCTGAATGAGAGCCTGTCAGCCTGAGTGCAGTTATTTCTGAACCGGAGCCTGTCAGCCTGAGTGCAGCTGTTTCTGAACAAGAGGCAGTCAGCCTGAGTTATTTCTGAACGAGAGCCTGTCAGCCTGAGTGCAGTTATTTCTGAACGAGAGCCTGTCAGCCTGAGTGCAGTTATTTCTGAACCGGAGCCTGTCAGCCTGAGTGCAGCTGTTTCTGAACAAGAGGCAGTCAGCCTGAGTTAAATCTGAACGGGAGCCTGTCAACCTGAGTTATTTCTGAACGGGAGCCTGTCAACCTGAGTTATTTCTGAACGGGAGCCTGTCAACCTGAGTTATTTCTGAACGGGAGCCAGTCAGCCTGAGTTATTTCTGAACGGGAGCCTGTCAGCCTGAGTTATTTCTGAACGGGAGCCTGTCAGCCTGAGTTATTTCTGAACGGGAGCCTGTCAACCTGAGTTTTTTCTGAACGGGAGCCAGTCAGCCTGAGTTATTTCTGAACGGGAGCCTGTCAGCCTGAGTTATTTCTGAACGGGAGCCTGTCAGCCTGAGTTATTTCTGAACGGGAGCCAGTCAGCCTGAGTTATTTCTGAACGGGAGCCAGTCAGCCTGAGTTATTTCTGAACGAGAGCCTGTCAGCTTGAGTGCAGTTATTTCTGAACAGGAGCCTGTCAGCCTGAGTGCAGTTATTTCTGAACGGGAGCCTGTCAGCCTGAGTGCACTTATTTCTGAACGGGAGCCAGTCAGCCTGAGTTATTTCTGAACGGGAGCCTGTCAGCCTGAGTGCAGTTATTTCTGAACGGGAGCCTGTCAGCCTGAGTGGACTTATTTCTGAACGGGAGCCAGTCAGCCTGAGTTATTTCTGAACGGGAGCCTGTCAGCCTGATTGCAGTTATTTCTGAACGAGAGCCTGTCAGCCTGAGTTATTTCTGAACGGGAGCCTGTCAGCCTGAGTTATTTCTGAACGGGAGCCTGTCAGCCTGAGTGCAGTTATTTCTGAACGGGAGCCTGTCAGCCTGAGTGCAGTTATTTCTGAACGAGACCCTGTCAGCCTGAGTTATTTCTGAACGAGAGCCAGTCAGCCTGAGTGCAGTTATTTCTGAACGAGAGTCTGTCAGCCTGAGTGCAGCTGTTTCTGAACAAGAGGCAGTCAGCCTGAGTTATTTCTGAACGAGAGCCTGTCAGCCTGAGTTATTTCTGAACGAGAGCCTGTCAGCCTGAGTTATTTCTGAACGAGAGCCTGTCAGCCTGAGTGCAGTTATTTCTGAACGGGAGCCTGTCAGCCTGAGTGTAGTTATTTCTGAACGGGAGCCTGTCAGCCTGAGTGTAGTTATTTCTGAACGGGAGCCTGACAGCCTGAGTGCAGTTATTTCTGAACGAGAGCCTGTCAGCCTGAGTGCAGCTGTTTCTGAACAAGAGGCAGTCAGCCTGAGTTATTTCTGAACGAGAGCCTGTCAGCCTGAGTGCAGTTATTTCTGAACGGGAGCCTGTCAGCCTGAGTGCAGCTGTTTCTGAACAAGAGGCAGTCAGCCTGAGTTATTTCTGAACGAGAGCCTGTCAGCCTGAGTTATTTCTGAACGAGAGCCTGTCAGCCTGAGTTATTTCTGAACGAGAGCCTGTCAGCCTGAGTGCAGTTATTTCTGAACGGGAGCCTGTCAGCCTGAGTGTAGTTATTTCTGAACGGGAGCCTGTCAGCCTGAGTGTAGTTATTTCTGAACGGGAGCCTGACAGCCTGAGTGCAGTTATTTCTGAACGAGAGCCTGTCAGCCTGAGTGCAGCTGTTTCTGAACAAGAGGCAGTCAGCCTGAGTTATTTCTGAACGAGAGCCTGTCAGCCTGAGTGCAGTTATTTCTGAACGAGAGCCTGTCAGCCTGAGTGTAGTTATTTCTGAACGGGAGCCTGTCAGCCTGAGTGTAGTTATTTCTGAACGGGAGCCTGTCAGCCTGAGTGCAGTTATTTCTGAACGAGAGCCTGTCAGCCTGAGTGCAGCTGTTTCTGAACAAGAGGCAGTCAGCCTGAGTTATTTCTGAACGAGAGCCTGTCAGCCTGAGTGCAGTTATTTCTGAACGGGAGCCTGTCAGCCTGAGTGTAGTTATTTCTGAACGGGAGCCTGTCAGCCTGAGTGCAGTTATTTCTGAATGAGAGCCTGTCAGCCTGAGTGCAGTTATTTCTGAACCTGAGCCTGTCAGCCTGAGTGCAGCTGTTTCTGAACAAGAGGCAGTCAGTCTGAGTTATTTCTGAACGAGAGCCTGTCAGCCTGAGTGCAGTTATTTCTGAACGAGAGCCTGTCAGCCTGAGTGCAGTTATTTCTGAACCGGAGCCTGTCAGCCTGAGTGCAGCTGTTTCTGAACAAGAGGCAGTCAGCCTGAGTTAAATCTGAACGGGAGCCTGTCAACCTGAGTTATTTCTGAACGGGAGCCTGTCAACCTGAGTTATTTCTGAACGGGAGCCAGTCAGCCTGAGTTATTTCTGAACGGGAGCCTGTCAGCCTGAGTTATTTCTGAACGGGAGCCAGTCAGCCTGAGTTATTTCTGAACGGGAGCCTGTCAGCCTGAGTTATTTCTGAACGGGAGCCTGTCAGCCTGAGTTATTTCTGAACGGGAGCCAGTCAGCCTGAGTTATTTCTGAACGGGAGCCAGTCAGCCTGAGTTATTTCTGAACGAGAGCCTGTCAGCCTGAGTTATTTCTGAACGAGAGCCTGTCAGCCTGAGTGCAGTTATTTCTGAACGGGAGCCTGTCAGCCTGAGTGTAGTTATTTCTGAACGGGAGCCTGTCAGCCTGAGTGTAGTTATTTCTGAACGGGAGCCTGACAGCCTGAGTGCAGTTATTTCTGAACGAGAGCCTGTCAGCCTGAGTGCAGCTGTTTCTGAACAAGAGGCAGTCAGCCTGAGTTATTTCTGAACGAGAGCCTGTCAGCCTGAGTGCAGTTATTTCTGAACGAGAGCCTGTCAGCCTGAGTGTAGTTATTTCTGAACGGGAGCCTGTCAGCCTGAGTGTAGTTATTTCTGAACGGGAGCCTGTCAGCCTGAGTGCAGTTATTTCTGAACGAGAGCCTGTCAGCCTGAGTGCAGCTGTTTCTGAACAAGAGGCAGTCAGCCTGAGTTATTTCTGAACGAGAGCCTGTCAGCCTGAGTGCAGTTATTTCTGAACGGGAGCCTGTCAGCCTGAGTGTAGTTATTTCTGAACGGGAGCCTGTCAGCCTGAGTGCAGTTATTTCTGAATGAGAGCCTGTCAGCCTGAGTGCAGTTATTTCTGAACCGGAGCCTGTCAGCCTGAGTGCAGCTGTTTCTGAACAAGAGGCAGTCAGTCTGAGTTATTTCTGAACGAGAGCCTGTCAGCCTGAGTGCAGTTATTTCTGAACGAGAGCCTGTCAGCCTGAGTGCAGTTATTTCTGAACCGGAGCCTGTCAGCCTGAGTGCAGCTGTTTCTGAACAAGAGGCAGTCAGCCTGAGTTAAATCTGAACGGGAGCCTGTCAACCTGAGTTATTTCTGAACGGGAGCCTGTCAACCTGAGTTATTTCTGAACGGGAGCCAGTCAGCCTGAGTTATTTCTGAACGGGAGCCTGTCAGCCTGAGTTATTTCTGAACGGGAGCCAGTCAGCCTGAGTTATTTCTGAACGGGAGCCTGTCAGCCTGAGTTATTTCTGAACGGGAGCCTGTCAGCCTGAGTTATTTCTGAACGGGAGCCAGTCAGCCTGAGTTATTTCTGAACGGGAGCCAGTCAGCCTGAGTTATTTCTGAACGAGAGCCTGTCAGCCTGAGTGCAGTTATTTCTGAACGAGAGCCTGTCAGCCTGAGTTATTTCTGAACGAGAGCCTGTCAGCCTGAGTGCAGTTATTTCTGAACGGGAGCCTGTCAGCCTGAGTGTAGTTATTTCTGAACGGGAGCCTGTCAGCCTGAGTGTAGTTATTTCTGAACGGGAGCCTGTCAGCCTGAGTGCAGTTATTTCTGAACGAGAGCCTGTCAGCCTGAGTGCAGCTGTTTCTGAACAAGAGGCAGTCAGCCTGAGTTATTTCTGAACGAGAGCCTGTCAGCCTGAGTGCAGTTATTTCTGAACGGGAGCCTGTCAGCCTGAGTGTAGTTATTTCTGAACGGGAGCCTGTCAGCCTGAGTGTAGTTATTTCTGAACGGGAGCCTGACAGCCTGAGTGCAGTTATTTCTGAACGAGAGCCTGTCAGCCTGAGTGCAGCTGTTTCTGAACAAGAGGCAGTCAGCCTGAGTTATTTCTGAACGAGAGCCTGTCAGCCTGAGTGCAGTTATTTCTGAACGGGAGCCTGTCAGCCTGAGTGTAGTTATTTCTGAACGGGAGCCTGTCAGCCTGAGTGCAGTTATTTCTGAATGAGAGCCTGTCAGCCTGAGTGCAGTTATTTCTGAACCGGAGCCTGTCAGCCTGAGTGCAGCTGTTTCTGAACAAGAGGCAGTCAGCCTGAGTTATTTCTGAACGAGAGCCTGTCAGCCTGAGTTATTTCTGAACGAGAGCCTGTCAGCCTGAGTGCAGTTATTTCTGAACGGGAGCCTGTCAGCCTGAGTGTAGTTATTTCTGAACGGGAGCCTGTCAGCCTGAGTGCAGTTATTTCTGAATGAGAGCCTGTCAGCCTGAGTGCAGTTATTTCTGAACCGGAGCCTGTCAGCCTGAGTGCAGCTGTTTCTGAACAAGAGGCAGTCAGCCTGAGTTATTTCTGAACGAGAGCCTGTCAGCCTGAGTGCAGTTATTTCTGAACGAGAGCCTGTCAGCCTGAGTGCAGTTATTTCTGAACCGGAGCCTGTCAGCCTGAGTGCAGCTGTTTCTGAACAAGAGACAGTCAGCTTGAGTTAAATCTGAACGGGAGCCTGTCAACCTGAGTTATTTCTGAACGGGAGCCTGTCAACCTGAGTTATTTCTGAACGGGAGCCTGTCAACCTGAGTTATTTCTGAACGGGAGCCAGTCAGCCTGAGTTATTTCTGAACGGGAGCCTGTCAGCCTGAGTTATTTCTGAACGGGAGCCTGTCAGCCTGAGTTATTTCTGAACGGGAGCCTGTCAACCTGAGTTTTTTCTGAACGGGAGCCTGTCAGCCTGAGTTATTTCTGAACGGGAGCCTGTCAACCTGAGTTATTTCTGAACGGGAGCCAGTCAGCCTGAGTTATTTCTGAACGGGAGCCTGTCAGCCTGAGTTATTTCTGAACGGGAGCCAGTCAGCCTGAGTTATTTCTGAACGGGAGTCAGTCAGCCTGAGTTATTTCTGAACGAGAGCCTGTCAGCTTGAGTGCAGTTATTTCTGAACGAGAGCCTGTCAGCCTGAGTTATTTCTGAACGAGAGCCTGTCAGCCTGAGTGCAGTTATTTCTGAACGAGAGCCTGTCAGCCTGAGTTATTTCTGAACGAGAGCCTGTCAGCCTGAGTGCAGTTATTTCTGAACGGGAGCCTGTCAGCCTGAGTGTAGTTATTTCTGAACGGGAGCCTGTCAGCCTGAGTGCAGTTATTTCTGAATGAGAGCCTGTCAGCCTGAGTGCAGTTATTTCTGAACGAGAGCCTGTCAGCCTGAGTGCAGTTATTTCTGAACCGGAGCCTGTCAGCCTGAGTGCAGTTATTTCTGAACGGGAGCCTGTCAGCCTGAGTGCAGTTATTTCTGAACGAGAGCCTGTCAGCCTGAGTGCAGTTATTTCTGAACCGGAGCCTGTCAGCCTGAGTGCAGTTATTTCTGAACGGGAGCCTGTCAGCCTGAGTTATTTCTGAACGGGAGCCTGTCAGCCTGAGTTATTTCTGAACGGGAGCCAGTCAGCCTGAGTTATTTCTGAACGGGAGCCTGTCAGCCTGAGTTATTTCTGAACGGGAGCCTGTCAGCCTGAGTTATTTCTGAACGGGAGCCAGTCAGCCTGAGTTATTTCTGAACGAGAGCCTGTCAGCCTGAGTGCAGTTATTTCTGAACGAGAGCCTGTCAGCCTGAGTGCAGTTATTTCTGAACCGGAGCCTGTCAGCCTGAGTGCAGTTATTTCTGAACGGGAGCCTGTCAGCCTGAGTTATTTCTGAACGGGAGCCTGTCAGCCTGAGTTATTTCTGAACGGGAGCCAGTCAGCCTGAGTTATTTCTGAACGGGAGCCTGTCAGCCTGAGTTATTTCTGAACGGGAGCCTGTCAGCCTGAGTTATTTCTGAACGGGAGCCTGTCAGCCTGAGTTATTTCTGAACGGGAGCCAGTCAGCCTGAGTTATTTCTGAACGAGAGCCTGTCAGCCTGAGTGCAGTTATTTCTGAACGAGAGCCTGTCAGCCTGAGTGCAGTTATTTCTGAACCGGAGCCTGTCAGCCTGAGTGCAGTTATTTCTGAACGGGAGCCTGTCAGCCTGAGTTATTTCTGAACGGGAGCCTGTCAGCCTGAGTTATTTCTGAACGGGAGCCAGTCAGCCTGAGTTATTTCTGAACGGGAGCCTGTCAGCCTGAGTTATTTCTGAACGGGAGCCTGTCAGCCTGAGTTATTTCTGAACGGGAGCCAGTCAGCCTGAGTTATTTCTGAACGAGAGCCTGTCAGCTTGAGTGCAGTTATTTCTGAACGAGAGCCTGTCAGCCTGAGTTATTTCTGAACGAGAGCCTGTCAGCCTGAGTGCAGTTATTTCTGAACGAGAGCCTGTCAGCCTGAGTTATTTCTGAACGAGAGCCTGTCAGCCTGAGTGCAGTTATTTCTGAACGGGAGCCTGTCAGCCTGAGTGTAGTTATTTCTGAACGGGAGCCTGTCAGCCTGAGTGCAGTTATTTCTGAATGAGAGCCTGTCAGCCTGAGTGCAGTTATTTCTGAACCGGAGCCTTTCAGCCTGAGTGCAGCTGTTTCTGAACAAGAGGCAGTCAGCCTGAGTTAAATCTGAACGGGAGCCTGTCAACCTGAGTTATTTCTGAACGGGAGCCTGTCAACCTGAGTTATTTCTGAACGGGAGCCTGTCAACCTGAGTTATTTCTGAACGGGAGCCAGTCAGCCTGAGTTATTTCTGAACGAGAGCCTGTCAGCCTGAGTGCAGTTATTTCTGAACGGGAGCCTGTCAGCCTGAGTTATTTCTGAACGGGAGCCTGTCAGCCTGAGTTATTTCTGAACGGGAGCCAGTCAGCCTGAGTTATTTCTGAACGGGAGCCTGTCAGCCTGAGTTATTTCTGAACGGGAGCCTGTCAGCCTGAGTTATTTCTGAACGGGAGCCAGTCAGCCTGAGTTATTTCTGAACGAGAGCCTGTCAGCTTGAGTGCAGTTATTTCTGAACGAGAGCCTGTCAGCCTGAGTTATTTCTGAACGAGAGCCTGTCAGCCTGAGTGCAGTTATTTCTGAACGAGAGCCTGTCAGCCTGAGTTATTTCTGAACGAGAGCCTGTCAGCCTGAGTGCAGTTATTTCTGAACGGGAGCCTGTCAGCCTGAGTGTAGTTATTTCTGAACGGGAGCCTGTCAGCCTGAGTGCAGTTATTTCTGAATGAGAGCCTGTCAGCCTGAGTGCAGTTATTTCTGAACCGGAGCCTTTCAGCCTGAGTGCAGCTGTTTCTGAACAAGAGGCAGTCAGCCTGAGTTAAATCTGAACGGGAGCCTGTCAACCTGAGTTATTTCTGAACGGGAGCCTGTCAACCTGAGTTATTTCTGAACGGGAGCCTGTCAACCTGAGTTATTTCTGAACGGGAGCCAGTCAGCCTGAGTTATTTCTGAACGGGAGCCTGTCAGCCTGAGTTATTTCTGAACGGGAGCCAGTCAGCCTGAGTTATTTCTGAACGGGAGCCTGTCAGCCTGAGTTACTTCTGAACGGGAGCAAGTCAGCCTGAGTTATTTCTGAACGGGAGCCTGTCAGCCTCAGTTTTTCTGAACGGGAGCCAGTCAGCCTGAGTTATTTCTGAACGGGAGCCTGTCAGCCTGAGTTATTTATGAACGGGAGTCTGTCAGCCTGAGTTATTTCTGAGCGGGAGCCTGTCAGCCTGAGTTATTTCTGAACTGGAGCAAGTCAGCCTGAGTTATTTCTGAACGGGAGCCTGTCAGCCTGAGTTATTTCTGAACGGGAGCCAGTCAGCCTGAGTTATTTCTGAACGGGAGCCTGTCAGCCTGAGTTATTTCTGAACAGGAGCCTGTCAGCCTGAAGTATTTCTGAACGGGAGCCAGTCAGCCTGAGTTATTTCTGAACGGGAGCCAGTCAGCCTGAGTTATTTCTGAACGAGAGCCTGTCAGCTTGAGTGCAGTTATTTCTGAACGAGAGCCTGTCAGCCTGAGTTATTTCTGAACGAGAGCCTGTCAGCCTGAGTGCAGTTATTTCTGAACGAGAGCCTGTCAGCCTGAGTTATTTCTGAACGAGAGCCTGTCAGCCTGAGTGCAGTTATTTCTGAACGGGAGCCTGTCAGCCTGAGTGTAGTTATTTCTGAACGGGAGCCTGTCAGCCTGAGTGTAGTTATTTCTGAACGGGAGCCTGACAGCCTGAGTGCAGTTATTTCTGAACCGGAGCCTGTCAGCCTGAGTGCAGCTGTTTCTGAACAAGAGGCAGTCAGCCTGAGTTATTTCTGAACGAGAGCCTGTCAGCCTGAGTGCAGTTATTTCTGAACGAGAGCCTGTCAGCCTGAGTGCAGTTATTTCTGAACCGGAGCCTGTCAGCCTGAGTGCAGCTGTTTCTGAACAAGAGGCAGTCAGCCTGAGTTATTTCTGAACGGGAGCCTGTCAACCTGAGTTATTTCTGAACGGGAGCCTGTCAACCTGAGTTATTTCTGAACGGGAGCCTGTCAACCTGAGTTATTTCTGAACAGGAGCCAGTCAGCCTGAGTTATTTCTGAACGGGAGCCTGTCAGCCTGAGTTATTTCTGAACGGGAGCCTGTCAACCTGAGTTATTTCTGAACGGGAGCCAGTCAGCCTGAGTTATTGCTGAACGGGAGCCTGTCAGCCTGAGTTATTTCTGAACGGGAGCCTGTCAACCTGAGTTATTTCTGAACGGGAGCCAGTCAGCCTGAGTTATTGCTGAACGGGAGCCTGTCAGCCTGAGTTATTTCTGAACGGGAGCCTGTCAGCCTGAGTTACTTCTGAACGGGAGCAAGTCAGCCTGAGTTATTTCTGAACGGGAGCCTGTCAGCCTGAGTTTTTCTGAACGGGAGCCAGTCAGCCTGAGTTATTTCTGAACGGGAGCCTGTCAGCCTGAGTTACTTCTGAACGGGAGCAAGTCAGCCTGAGTTATTTATGAACGGGAGTCTGTCAGCCTGAGTTATTTCTGAGCGGGAGCCTGTCAGCCTGAGTTATTTCTGAACTGGAGCAAGTCAGCCTGAGTTATTTCTGAACGGGAGCCTGTCAGCCTGAGTTATTTCTGAACGGGAGCCAGTCAGCCTGAGTTATTTCTGAACGGGAGCCTGTCAGCCTGAGTTATTTCTGAACGGGAGCCTGTCAGCCTGAGTTATTTCTGAACGGGAGCCAGTCAGCCTGAGTTATATCTGAACGGGAGCCTGTCAGCCTGAGTTATTTCTGAACAGGAGCCTGTCAGCCTGAAGTATTTCTGAACGGGAGCCATTCAGCCTGAGTTATTTCTGAACGGGAGCCAGTCAGCCTGAGTTATTTCTGAACGAGAGCCTGTCAGCTTGAGTGCAGTTATTTCTGAACGAGAGCCTGTCAGCCTGAGTTATTTCTGAACGAGAGCCTGTCAGCCTGAGTGCAGTTATTTCTGAACGGGAGCCTGTCAGCCTGAGTGTAGTTATTTCTGAACGGGAGCCTGTCAGCCTGAGTGTAGTTATTTCTGAACGGGAGCCTGTCAGCCTGAGTGCAGTTATTTCTGAACCGGAGCCTGTCAGCCTGAGTGCAGCTGTTTCTGAACAAGAGGCAGTCAGCCTGAGTTAAATCTGAACGGGAGCCTGTCAACCTGAGTTATTTCTGAACGGGAGCCTGTCAACCTGAGTTATTTCTGAACGGGAGCCTGTCAACCTGAGTTATTTCTGAACAGGAGCCAGTCAGCCTGAGTTATTTCTGAACGGGAGCCTGTCAGCCTGAGTTATTTCTGAACGGGAGCCTGTCAACCTGAGTTATTTCTGAACGGGAGCCAGTCAGCCTGAGTTATTGCTGAACGGGAGCCTGTCAGCCTGAGTTATTTCTGAACGGGAGCCTGTCAGCCTGAGTTACTTCTGAACGGGAGCAAGTCAGCCTGAGTTATTTCTGAACGGGAGCCTGTCAGCCTGAGTTTTTCTGAACGGGAGCCAGTCAGCCTGAGTTATTTCTGAACGGGAGCCTGTCAGCCTGAGTTACTTCTGAACGGGAGCAAGTCAGCCTGAGTTATTTCTGAACGGGAGTCTGTCAGCCTGAGTTATTTCTGAGCGGGAGCCAGTCAGCCTGAGTTATTTCTGAACTGGAGCAAGTCAGCCTGAGCTATTTCTGAACGGGAGCCTGTCAGCCTGAGTTATTTCTGAACGGGAGCCAGTCAGCCTGAGTTATTTCTGAACGGGAGCCTGTCAGCCTGAGTTATTTCTGAACGGGAGCCTGTCAGCCTGAAGTATTTCTGAACGGGAGCCAGTCAGCCAGAGTTATTTCTGAACGGGAGCCAGTCAGCCTGAGTTATTTCTGAACGAGAGCCTGTCAGCCTGAGTTATTTCTGAACGAGAGCCTGTCAGCCTGAGTGCAGTTATTTCTGAACGGGAGCCTGTCAGCCTGAGTGTAGTTATTTCTGAACGGGAGCCTGTCAGCCTGAGTGTAGTTATTTCTGAACGGGAGCCTGTCAGCCTGAGTGCAGTTATTTCTGAACGAGAGCCTGTCAGCCTGAGTGCAGCTGTTTCTGAACAAGAGGCATTCAGCCTGAGTTATTTCTGAACGAGAGCCTGTCAGCCTGAGTTATTTCTGAACGAGAGCCTGTCAGCCTGAGTGCAGTTATTTCTGAACGGGAGCCTGTCAGCCTGAGTGTAGTTATTTCTGAACGGGAGCCTGTCAGCCTGAGTGCAGTTATTTCTGAATGAGAGCCTGTCAGCCTGAGTGCAGTTATTTCTGAACCGGAGCCTGTCAGCCTGAGTGCAGCTGTTTCTGAACAAGAGGCAGTCAGCCTGAGTTATTTCTGAACGAGAGCCTGTCAGCCTGAGTGCAGTTATTTCTGAACGAGAGCCTGTCAGCCTGAGTGCAGTTATTTCTGAACCGGAGCCTGTCAGCCTGAGTGCAGCTGTTTCTGAACAAGAGGCAGTCAGCCTGAGTTATTTCTGAACGGGAGCCTGTCAACCTGAGTTATTTCTGAACGGGAGCCTGTCAACCTGAGTTATTTCTGAACGGGAGCCTGTCAACCTGAGTTATTTCTGAACAGGAGCCAGTCAGCCTGAGTTATTTCTGAACGGGAGCCTGTCAGCCTGAGTTATTTCTGAACGGGAGCCTGTCAACCTGAGTTATTTCTGAACGGGAGCCAGTCAGCCTGAGTTATTGCTGAACGGGAGCCTGTCAGCCTGAGTTATTTCTGAACGGGAGCCTGTCAACCTGAGTTATTTCTGAACGGGAGCCAGTCAGCCTGAGTTATTGCTGAACGGGAGCCTGTCAGCCTGAGTTATTTCTGAACGGGAGCCTGTCAGCCTGAGTTACTTCTGAACGGGAGCAAGTCAGCCTGAGTTATTTCTGAACGGGAGCCTGTCAGCCTGAGTGCAGTTATTTCTGAACGGGAGCCTGTCAGCCTGAGTGGACTTATTTCTGAACGGGAGCCAGTCAGCCTGAGTTATTTCTGAACGGGAGCCTGTCAGCCTGAGTGCACTTATTTCTGAACGGGAGCCAGTCAGCCTGAGTGGACTTATTTCTGAACGGGAGCCAGTCAGCCTGAGTTATTTCTGAACGGGAGCCTGTCAGCCTGAGTTATTTCTGAACGGGAGCCTGTCAGCCTGAGTGCAGCTGTTTCTGAACAAGAGGCAGTCAGCCTGAGTTATTTCTGAACGGGAGCCTGTCAACCTGAGTTATTTCTGAACGGGAGCCTGTCAACCTGAGTTATTTCTGAACGGGAGCCTGTCAACCTGAGTTATTTCTGAACAGGAGCCAGTCAGCCTGAGTTATTTCTGAACGGGAGCCTGTCAGCCTGAGTTATTTCTGAACGGGAGCCAGTCAGCCTGAGTTATTGCTGAACGGGAGCCTGTCAGCCTGAGTTATTTCTGAACGGGAGCCTGTCAACCTGAGTTATTTCTGAACGGGAGCCAGTCAGCCTGAGTTATTGCTGAACGGGAGCCTGTCAGCCTGAGTTATTTCTGAACGGGAGCCTGTCAGCCTGAGTTACTTCTGAACGGGAGCAAGTCAGCCTGAGTTATTTCTGAACGGGAGCCTGTCAGCCTGAGTGCAGTTATTTCTGAACGGGAGCCTGTCAGCCTGAGTGGACTTATTTCTGAACGGGAGCCAGTCAGCCTGAGTTATTTCTGAACGGGAGCCTGTCAGCCTGAGTGCACTTATTTCTGAACGGGAGCCAGTCAGCCTGAGTGGACTTATTTCTGAACGGGAGCCAGTCAGCCTGAGTTATTTCTGAACGGGAGCCTGTCAGCCTGAGTTATTTCTGAACGGGAGCCTGTCAGCCTGAGTGCAGCTGTTTCTGAACAAGAGGCAGTCAGCCTGAGTTATTTCTGAACGAGAGCCTGTCAGCCTGAGTTATTTCTGAACGAGAGCCTGTCAGCCTGAGTGCAGTTATTTCTGAACGGGAGCCTGTCAGCCTGAGTGTAGTTATTTCTGAACGGGAGCCTGTCAGCCTGAGTGCAGTTATTTCTGAATGAGAGCCTGTCAGCCTGAGTGCAGTTATTTCTGAACCGGAGCCTGTCAGCCTGAGTGCAGCTGTTTCTGAACAAGAGGCAGTCAGCCTGAGTTATTTCTGAACGAGAGCCTGTCAGCCTGAGTGCAGTTATTTCTGAACGAGAGCCTGTCAGCCTGAGTGCAGTTATTTCTGAACCGGAGCCTGTCAGCCTGAGTGCAGCTGTTTCTGAACAAGAGGCAGTCAGCCTGAGTTAAATCTGAACGGGAGCCTGTCAACCTGAGTTATTTCTGAACGGGAGCCTGTCAACCTGAGTTATTTCTGAACGGGAGCCTGTCAGCCTGAGTTATTTCTGAACGGGAGCCTGTCAGCCTGAGTTATTTCTGAACGGGAGCCTGTCAACCTGAGTTATTTCTGAACGAGAGCCAGTCAGCCTGAGTTATTTCTGAACGGGAGCCTGTCAGCCTGAGTTATTTCTGAACGGGAGCCTGTCAGCCTGAGTTATTTCTGAACGGGAGCCTGTCAACCTGAGTTTTTTCTGAACGGGAGCCAGTCAGCCTGAGTTATTTCTGAACGGGAGCCTGTTAGCCTGAGTTATTTCTGAACGGGAGCCAGTCAGCCTGAGTTATTTCTGAACGGGAGCCTGTCAGCCTGAGTTATTTCTGAACGGGAGCCTGTCAGCCTGAGTTATTTCTGAACGGGAGCCAGTCAGCGTGAGTTATTTCTGAACGGGAGCCTGTCAGCCTGAGTGCAGTTATTTCTGAATGAGAGCCTGTCAGCCTGAGTGCAGTTATTTCTGAACCGGAGCCTGTCAGCCTGAGTGCAGCTGTTTCTGAACAAGAGGCAGTCAGCCTGAGTTATTTCTGAACGAGAGCCTGTCAGCCTGAGTTATTTCTGAACGAGAGCCTGTCAGCCTGAGTGCAGTTATTTCTGAACGGGAGCCTGTCAGCCTGAGTGTAGTTATTTCTGAACGGGAGCCTGTCAGCCTGAGTGCAGTTATTTCTGAATGAGAGCCTGTCAGCCTGAGTGCAGTTATTTCTGAACGAGAGCCTGTCAGCCTGAGTGCAGTTATTTCTGAACGGGAGCCTGTCAGCCTGAGTGTAGTTATTTCTGAACGGGAGCCTGTCAGCCTGAGTGCAGTTATTTCTGAATGAGAGCCTGTCAGCCTGAGTGCAGTTATTTCTGAACCGGAGCCTGTCAGCCTGAGTGCAGCTGTTTCTGAACAAGAGGCAGTCAGCCTGAGTTATTTCTGAACGAGAGCCTGTCAGCCTGAGTGCAGTTATTTCTGAACGAGAGCCTTTCAGCCTGAGTGCAGTTATTTCTGAACCGGAGCCTGTCAGCCTGAGTGCAGCTGTTTCTGAACAAGAGGCAGTCAGCCTGAGTTAAATCTGAACGGGAGCCTGTCAACCTGAGTTATTTCTGAACGGGAGCCTGTCAACCTGAGTTATTTCTGAACGGGAGCCTGTCAACCTGAGTTATTTCTGAACGGGAGCCAGTCAGCCTGAGTTATTTCTGAACGGGAGCCTGTCAGCCTGAGTTATTTCTGAACGGGAGCCTGTCAGCCTGAGTTATTTCTGAACGGGAGCCTGTCAACCTGAGTTTTTTCTGAACGGGAGCCAGTCAGCCTGAGTTATTTCTGAACGGGAGCCTGTCAGCCTGAGTTATTTCTGAACGGGAGCCAGTCAGCCTGAGTTATTTCTGAACGGGAGCCTGTCAGCCTGAGTTATTTCTGAACGGGAGCCTGTCAGCCTGAGTTATTTCTGAACGGGAGCCTGTCAACCTGAGTTTTTTCTGAACGGGAGCCAGTCAGCCTGAGTTATTTCTGAACGGGAGCCTGTCAGCCTGAGTTATTTCTGAACGGGAGCCTGTCAGCCTGAGTTATTTCTGAACGGGAGCCAGTCAGCCTGAGTTATTTCTGAACGGGAGCCTGTCAGCCTGAGTTATTTCTGAACGGGAGCCTGTCAGCCTGAGTTATTTCTGAACGGGAGCCAGTCAGCCTGAGTTATTTCTGAACGGGAGCCAGTCAGCCTGAGTTATTTCTGAACGAGAGCCTGTCAGCTAGAGTGCAGTTATTTCTGAACGAGAGCCTGTCAGCCTGAGTTATTTCTGAACGAGAGCCTGTCAGCCTGAGTGCAGTTATTTCTGAACGGGAGCCTGTCAGCCTGAGTGTAGTTATTTCTGAACGGGAGCCTGTCAGCCTGAGTGTAGTTATTTCTGAACGGGAGCCTGTCAGCCTGAGTGCAGTTATTTCTGAACGAGAGCCTGTCAGCCTGAGTGCAGCTGTTTCTGAACAAGAGGCAGTCAGCCTGAGTTATTTCTGAACGAGAGCCTGTCAGCCTGAGTTATTTCTGAACGAGAGCCTGTCAGCCTGAGTGCAGTTATTTCTGAACGGGAGCCTGTCAGCCTGAGTGTAGTTATTTCTGAACGGGAGCATGTCAGCCTGAGTGCAGTTATTTCTGAATGAGAGCCTGTCAGCCTGAGTGCAGTTATTTCTGAACCGGAGCCTGTCAGCCTGAGTGCAGCTGTTTCTGAACAAGAGGCAGTCAGCCTGAGTTATTTCTGAACGAGAGCCTGTCAGCCTGAGTGCAGTTATTTCTGAACGAGAGCCTGTCAGCCTGAGTGCAGTTATTTCTGAACCGGAGCCTGTCAGCCTGAGTGCAGCTGTTTCTGAACAAGAGGCAGTCAGCCTGAGTTAAATCTGAACGGGAGCCTGTCAGCCTGAGTTATTTCTGAACGGGAGCCTGTCAACCTGAGTTATTTCTGAACGGGAGCCTGTCAGCCTGAGTTATTTCTGAACGGGAGCCTGTCAGCCTGAGTTATTTCTGAACGGGAGCCTGTCAACCTGAGTTTTTTCTGAACGGGAGCCAGTCAGCCTGAGTTATTTCTGAACGGGAGCCTGTCAGCCTGAGTTATTTCTGAACGGGAGCCAGTCAGCCTGAGTTATTTCTGAACGGGAGCCTGTCAGCCTGAGTTATTTCTGAACGGGAGCCTGTCAGCCTGAGTTATTTCTGAACGGGAGCCTGTCAACCTGAGTTTTTTCTGAACGGGAGCCAGTCAGCCTGAGTTATTTCTGAACGGGAGCCTGTCAGCCTGAGTTATTTCTGAACGGGAGCCTGTCAGCCTGAGTTATTTCTGAACGGGAGCCAGTCAGCCTGAGTTATTTCTGAACGGGAGCCTGTCAGCCTGAGTTATTTCTGAACGGGAGCCTGTCAGCCTGAGTTATTTCTGAACGGGAGCCAGTCAGCCTGAGTTATTTCTGAACGGGAGCCAGTCAGCCTGAGTTATTTCTGAACGAGAGCCTGTCAGCTAGAGTGCAGTTATTTCTGAACGAGAGCCTGTCAGCCTGAGTTATTTCTGAACGAGAGCCTGTCAGCCTGAGTGCAGTTATTTCTGAACGGGAGCCTGTCAGCCTGAGTGTAGTTATTTCTGAACGGGAGCCTGTCAGCCTGAGTGTAGTTATTTCTGAACGGGAGCCTGTCAGCCTGAGTGCAGTTATTTCTGAACGAGAGCCTGTCAGCCTGAGTGCAGCTGTTTCTGAACAAGAGGCAGTCAGCCTGAGTTATTTCTGAACGAGAGCCTGTCAGCCTGAGTTATTTCTGAACGAGAGCCTGTCAGCCTGAGTGCAGTTATTTCTGAACGGGAGCCTGTCAGCCTGAGTGTAGTTATTTCTGAACGGGAGCATGTCAGCCTGAGTGCAGTTATTTCTGAATGAGAGCCTGTCAGCCTGAGTGCAGTTATTTCTGAACCGGAGCCTGTCAGCCTGAGTGCAGCTGTTTCTGAACAAGAGGCAGTCAGCCGGAGTTATTTCTGAACGAGAGCCTGTCAGCCTGAGTGCAGTTATTTCTGAACGAGAGCCTGTCAGCCTGAGTGCAGTTATTTCTGAACCGGAGCCTGTCAGCCTGAGTGCAGCTGTTTCTGAACAAGAGGCAGTCAGCCTGAGTTAAATCTGAACGGGAGCCTGTCAGCCTGAGTTATTTCTGAACGGGAGCCTGTCAACCTGAGTTTTTTCTGAACGGGAGCCAGTCAGCCTGAGTTATTTCTGAACGGGAGCCTGTCAGCCTGAGTTATTTCTGAACGGGAGCCTGTCAGCCTGAGTTATTTCTGAACGGGAGCCAGTCAGCCTGAGTTATTTCTGAACGGGAGCCTGTCAGCCTGAGTTATTTCTGAACGGGAGCCAGTCAGCCTGAGTTATTTCTGAACGAGAGCCTGTCAGCCTGAGTGCAGTTATTTCTGAACGGGAGCCTGTCAGCCTGAGTGTAGTTATTTCTGAACGGGAGCCTGTCAGCCTGAGTGTAGTTATTTCTGAACGGGAGCCTGTCAGCCTGAGTGCAGTTATTTCTGAACGAGAGCCTGTCAGCCTGAGTGCAGCTGTTTCTGAACAAGAGGCAGTCAGCCTGAGTTATTTCTGAACGGGAGCCTGTCAACCTGAGTTATTTCTGAACGGGAGCCTGTCAACCTGAGTTATTTCTGAACGGGAGCCTGTCAACCTGAGTTATTTCTGAACAGGAGCCAGTCAGCCTGAGTTATTTCTGAACGGGAGCCTGTCAGCCTGAGTTATTTCTGAACGATAGCCTGTCAGCCTGAGTTATTTCTGAACGAGAGCCTGTCAGCCTGAGTGCAGTTATTTCTGAACGGGAGCCTGTCAGCCTGAGTGTAGTTATTTCTGAACGAGAGCCTGTCAGCCTGAGTGCAGTTATTTCTGAACGGGAGCCTGTCAGCCTGAGTGTAGTTATTTCTGAACGAGAGCCTGTCAGCCTGAGTGCAGTTATTTCTGAACGGGAGCCTGTCAGCCTGAGTGTAGTTATTTCTGAACGAGAGCCTGTCAGCCTGAGTGCAGTTATTTCTGAACGGGAGCCTGTCAGCCTGAGTGTAGTTATTTCTGAACGGGAGCCTGTCAGCCTGAGTGTAGTTATTTCTGAACGGGAGCCTGTCAGCCTGAGTGCAGTTATTTCTGAACGAGAGCCTGTCAGCCTGAGTGCAGCTGTTTCTGAACAAGAGGCAGTCAGCCTGAGTTATTTCTGAACGGGAGCCTGTCAACCTGAGTTATTTCTGAACGGGAGCCTGTCAACCTGAGTTATTTCTGAACGGGAGCCTGTCAACCTGAGTTATTTCTGAACAGGAGCCAGTCAGCCTGAGTTATTTCTGAACGGGAGCCTGTCAGCCTGAGTTATTTCTGAACGAGAGCCTGTCAGCCTGAGTTATTTCTGAACGAGAGCCTGTCAGCCTGAGTGCAGTTATTTCTGAACCGGAGCCTGTCAGCCTGAGTGCAGCTGTTTCTGAACAAGAGGCAGTCAGCCTGAGTTATTTCTGAACGAGAGCCTGTCAGCCTGAGTGCAGTTATTTCTGAACGAGAGCCTGACAGCCTGAGTGCAGTTATTTCTGAACCGGAGCCTGTCAGCCTGAGTGCAGCTGTTTCTGAACAAGAGCCTGTCAGCCTGAGTTATTTCTGAACGGGAGCCTGTCAACCTGAGTTATTTCTGAACGGGAGCCAGTCAGCCTGAGTTATTGCTGAACGGGAGCCTGTCAGCCTGAGTTATTTCTGAACGGGAGCCTGTCAACCTGAGTTATTTCTGAACGGGAGCCAGTCAGCCTGAGTTATTGCTGAACGGGAGCCTGTCAGCCTGAGTTATTTCTGAACGGGAGCCTGTCAGCCTGAGTTACTTCTGAACGGGAGCAAGTCAGCCTGAGTTATTTCTGAACGGGAGCCTGTCAGCCTGAGTTATTTCTGAACGGGAGCCAGTCAGCCTGAGTTATTTCTGAACGGGAGCCTGTCAGCCTGAGTTATTTATGAACGGGAGTCTGTCAGCCTGAGTTATTTCTGAGCGGGAGCCTGTCAGCCTGAGTTATTTCTGAACTGGAGCCAGTCAGCCTGAGTTATTTCTGAACGGGAGCCTGTCAGCCT
Organism: Oncorhynchus mykiss; assembly: GCF_057628025.1. Lineage (NCBI taxonomy): Eukaryota > Metazoa > Chordata > Actinopteri > Salmoniformes > Salmonidae > Oncorhynchus > Oncorhynchus mykiss. The sequence continues at coordinate 44,668,959 of NC_143045.1, read as the reverse complement.
GAGTTATTTCTGAACGGGAGCCTGTCAGCCTGAGTTATTTCTGAACGGGAGCCAGTCAGCCTGAGTTATTTCTGAACGGGAGCCTGTCAGCCTGAGTTATTTCTGAACAGGAGCCTGTCAGCCTGAAGTATTTCTGAACGGGAGCCAGTCAGCCTGAGTTATTTCTGAACGGGAGCCAGTCAGCCTGAGTTATTTCTGAACGAGAGCCTGTCAGCTTGAGTGCAGTTATTTCTGAACGAGAGCCTGTCAGCCTGAGTTATTTCTGAACGAGAGCCTGTCAGCCTGAGTGCAGTTATTTCTGAACGAGAGCCTGTCAGCCTGAGTTATTTCTGAACGAGAGCCTGTCAGCCTGAGTGCAGTTATTTCTGAACGGGAGCCTGTCAGCCTGAGTGTAGTTATTTCTGAACGGGAGCCTGTCAGCCTGAGTGCAGTTATTTCTGAATGAGAGCCTGTCAGCCTGAGTGCAGTTATTTCTGAACCGGAGCCTGTCAGCCTGAGTGCAGCTGTTTCTGAACAAGAGGCAGTCAGCCTGAGTTATTTCTGAACGAGAGCCTGTCAGCCTGAGTGCAGTTATTTCTGAACGAGAGCCTGTCAGCCTGAGTGCAGTTATTTCTGAACCGGAGCCTGTCAGCCTGAGTGCAGCTGTTTCTGAACAAGAGGCAGTCAGCCTGAGTTAAATCTGAACGGGAGCCTGTCAACCTGAGTTATTTCTGAACGGGAGCCTGTCAACCTGAGTTATTTCTGAACGGGAGCCTGTCAACCTGAGTTATTTCTGAACGGGAGCCAGTCAGCCTGAGTTATTTCTGAACGGGAGCCTGTCAGCCTGAGTTATTTCTGAACGGGAGCCTGTCAGCCTGAGTTATTTCTGAACGGGAGCCTGTCAACCTGAGTTTTTTCTGAACGGGAGCCAGTCAGCCTGAGTTATTTCTGAACGGGAGCCTGTCAGCCTGAGTTATTTCTGAACGGGAGCCTGTCAGCCTGAGTTATTTCTGAACGGGAGCCAGTCAGCCTGAGTTATTGCTGAACGGGAGCCTGTCAGCCTAAGTTATTTCTGAACGGGAGCCTGTCAACCTGAGTTATTTCTGAACGGGAGCCAGTCAGCCTGAGTTATTGCTGAACAGGAGCCTGTCAGCCTGAGTTATTTCTGAACGGGAGCCTGTCAGCCTGAGTTTTTCTGAACGGGAGCCAGTCAGCCTGAGTTATTTCTGAACGGGAGCCTGTCAGCCTGAGTTATTTATGAACGGGAGTCTGTCAGCCTGAGTTATTTCTGAGCGGGAGCCTGTCAGCCTGAGTTATTTCTGAACGGGAGCCAGTCAGCCTGAGTTATTTCTGAACGGGAGCCTGTCAGCCTGAGTTATTTCTGAACGGGAGCCTGTCAGCCTGAGTTATTTCTGAACGGGAGCCAGTCAGCCTGAGTTATTTCTGAACGGGAGCCTGTCAGCCTGAGTTATTTCTGAACAGGAGCCTGTCAGCCTGAAGTATTTCTGAACGGGAGCCAGTCAGCCTGAGTTATTTCTGAACGGGAGCCAGTCAGCCTGAGTTATTTCTGAACGAGAGCCTGTCAGCTTGAGTGCAGTTATTTCTGAACGAGAGCCTGTCAGCCTGAGTTATTTCTGAACGAGAGCCTGTCAGCCTGAGTGCAGTTATTTCTGAACGGGAGCCTGTCAGCCTGAGTGTAGTTATTTCTGAACGGGAGCCTGTCAGCCTGAGTGTAGTTATTTCTGAACGGGAGCCTGTCAGCCTGAGTGCAGTTATTTCTGAACCGGAGCCTGTCAGCCTGAGTGCAGCTGTTTCTGAACAAGAGGCAGTCAGCCTGAGTTAAATCTGAACGGGAGCCTGTCAACCTGAGTTATTTCTGAACGGGAGCCTGTCAACCTGAGTTATTTCTGAACGGGAGCCTGTCAACCTGAGTTATTTCTGAACAGGAGCCAGTCAGCCTGAGTTATTTCTGAACGGGAGCCTGTCAGCCTGAGTTATTTCTGAACGGGAGCCTGTCAACCTGAGTTATTTCTGAACGGGAGCCAGTCAGCCTGAGTTATTGCTGAACGGGAGCCTGTCAGCCTGAGTTATTTCTGAACGGGAGCCTGTCAACCTGAGTTATTTCTGAACGGGAGCCAGTCAGCCTGAGTTATTGCTGAACGGGAGCCTGTCAGCCTGAGTTATTTCTGAACGGGAGCCTGTCAGCCTGAGTTACTTCTGAACGGGAGCAAGTCAGCCTGAGTTATTTCTGAACGGGAGCCTGTCAGCCTGAGTTTTTCTGAACGGGAGCCAGTCAGCCTGAGTTATTTCTGAACGGGAGCCAGTCAGCCTGAGTTATTTCTGAACGAGAGCCTGTCAGCTTGAGTGCAGTTATTTCTGAACGAGAGCCTGTCAGCCTGAGTTATTTCTGAACGAGAGCCTGTCAGCCTGAGTGCAGTTATTTCTGAACGGGAGCCTGTCAGCCTGAGTGTAGTTATTTCTGAACGGGAGCCTGTCAGCCTGAGTGCAGTTATTTCTGAATGAGAGCCTGTCAGCCTGAGTGCAGTTATTTCTGAACCGGAGCCTGTCAGCCTGAGTGCAGCTGTTTCTGAACAAGAGGCAGTCAGCCTGAGTTATTTCTGAACGAGAGCCTGTCAGCCTGAGTGCAGTTATTTCTGAACGAGAGCCTGTCAGCCTGAGTGCAGTTATTTCTGAACCGGAGCCTGTCAGCCTGAGTGCAGCTGTTTCTGAACAAGAGGCAGTCAGCCTGAGTTATTTCTGAACGGGAGCCTGTCAACCTGAGTTATTTCTGAACGGGAGCCTGTCAGCCTGAGTTATTTCTGAACGGGAGCCTGTCAACCTGAGTTATTTCTGAACGGGAGCCAGTCAGCCTGAGTTATTGCTGAACGGGAGCCTGTCAGCCTGAGTTATTTCTGAACGGGAGCCTGTCAACCTGAGTTATTTCTGAACGGGAGCCAGTCAGCCTGAGTTATTGCTGAACGGGAGCAAGTCAGCCTGAGTTATTTCTGAACGGGAGCCTGTCAGCCTGAGTGCAGTTATTTCTGAACGGGAGCCTGTCAGCCTGAGTGGACTTATTTCTGAACGGGAGCCAGTCAGCCTGAGTTATTTCTGAACGGGAGCCTGTCAGCCTGAGTGCACTTATTTCTGAACGGGAGCCAGTCAGCCTGAGTTATTTCTGAACGGGAGCCTGTCAGCCTGAGTGCAGTTATTTCTGAACGGGAGCCTGTCAGCCTGAGTGGACTTATTTCTGAACGGGAGCCAGTCAGCCTGAGTTATTTCTGAACGGGAGCCTGTCAGCCTGAGTGCACTTATTTCTGAACGGGAGCCAGTCAGCCTGAGTTATTTCTGAACGGGAGCCTGTCAGCCTGAGTGCAGTTATTTCTGAACGGGAGCCTGTCAGCCTGAGTGGACTTATTTCTGAACGGGAGCCAGTCAGCCTGAGTTATTTCTGAACGGGAGCCTGTCAGCCTGAGTTATTTCTGAACGGGAGCCTGTCAGCCTGAGTTATTTCTGAACGGGAGCCTGTCAACCTGAGTTATTTCTGAACGGGAGCCAGTCAGCCTGAGTTATTTCTGAACGGGAGCCTGTCAGCCTGAGTTATTTCTGAACGGGAGCCAGTCAGCCTGAGTTATTTCTGAACGGGAGCCTGTCAGCCTGAGTTATTTCTGAACGGGAGCCTGTTAGCCTGAGTTATTTCTGAACGAGAGCCTGTCAGCCTGAGTTATTTCTGAACGGGAGCCTGTCAGCCTGAGTTATTTCTGAACGGGAGCCTGTCAGCCTGAGTTATTTCTGAACGGGAGCCTGTCAGCCTGAGTTATTTCTGAACGGGAGCCTGTCAACCTGAGTTATTTCTGAACGGGAGCCAGTCAGCCTGAGTTATTTCTGAACGGGAGCCTGTCAGCCTGAGTTATTTCTGAACGGGAGCCTGTCAGCCTGAGTTATTTCTGAACGGGAGCCTGTCAACCTGAGTTTTTTCTGAACGGGAGCCTGTTAGCCTGAGTTATTTCTGAACGGGAGCCAGTCAGCCTGAGTTATTTCTGAACGGGAGCCTGTCAGCCTGAGTTATTTCTGAACGGGAGCCTGTCAGCCTGAGTTATTTCTGAACGGGAGCCAGTCAGCCTGAGTTATTTCTGAACGGGAGCCTGTCAGCCTGAGTGCAGTTATTTCTGAATGAGAGCCTGTCAGCCTGAGTGCAGTTATTTCTGAACCGGAGCCTGTCAGCCTGAGTGCAGCTGTTTCTGAACAAGAGGCAGTCAGCCTGAGTTATTTCTGAACGAGAGCCTGTCAGCCTGAGTTATTTCTGAACGAGAGCCTGTCAGCCTGAGTGCAGTTATTTCTGAACGGGAGCCTGTCAGCCTGAGTGTAGTTATTTCTGAACGGGAGCCTGTCAGCCTGAGTGCAGTTATTTCTGAATGAGAGCCTGTCAGCCTGAGTGCAGTTATTTCTGAACCGGAGCCTGTCAGCCTGAGTGCAGCTGTTTCTGAACAAGAGGCAGTCAGCCTGAGTTATTTCTGAATGAGAGCCTGTCAGCCTGAGTGCAGTTATTTCTGAACGGGAGCCAGTCAGCCTGAGTTATTTCTGAACGGGAGCCTGTCAGCCTGAGTGCACTTATTTCTGAACGGGAGCCAGTCAGCCTGAGTTATTTCTGAACGGGAGCCTGTCAGCCTGAGTGCAGTTATTTCTGAACGGGAGCCTGTCAGCCTGAGTGGACTTATTTCTGAACGGGAGCCAGTCAGCCTGAGTTATTTCTGAACGGGAGCCTGTCAGCCTGAGTTATTTCTGAACGGGAGCCTGTCAGCCTGAGTTATTTCTGAACGGGAGCCTGTCAACCTGAGTTATTTCTGAACGGGAGCCAGTCAGCCTGAGTTATTTCTGAACGGGAGCCTGTCAGCCTGAGTTATTTCTGAACGGGAGCCAGTCAGCCTGAGTTATTTCTGAACGGGAGCCTGTCAGCCTGAGTTATTTCTGAACGGGAGCCTGTTAGCCTGAGTTATTTCTGAACGAGAGCCTGTCAGCCTGAGTTATTTCTGAACGGGAGCCTGTCAGCCTGAGTTATTTCTGAACGGGAGCCTGTCAGCCTGAGTTATTTCTGAACGGGAGCCTGTCAGCCTGAGTTATTTCTGAACGGGAGCCTGTCAACCTGAGTTATTTCTGAACGGGAGCCAGTCAGCCTGAGTTATTTCTGAACGGGAGCCTGTCAGCCTGAGTTATTTCTGAACGGGAGCCTGTCAGCCTGAGTTATTTCTGAACGGGAGCCTGTCAACCTGAGTTTTTTCTGAACGGGAGCCTGTTAGCCTGAGTTATTTCTGAACGGGAGCCAGTCAGCCTGAGTTATTTCTGAACGGGAGCCTGTCAGCCTGAGTTATTTCTGAACGGGAGCCTGTCAGCCTGAGTTATTTCTGAACGGGAGCCAGTCAGCCTGAGTTATTTCTGAACGGGAGCCTGTCAGCCTGAGTGCAGTTATTTCTGAATGAGAGCCTGTCAGCCTGAGTGCAGTTATTTCTGAACCGGAGCCTGTCAGCCTGAGTGCAGCTGTTTCTGAACAAGAGGCAGTCAGCCTGAGTTATTTCTGAACGAGAGCCTGTCAGCCTGAGTTATTTCTGAACGAGAGCCTGTCAGCCTGAGTGCAGTTATTTCTGAACGGGAGCCTGTCAGCCTGAGTGTAGTTATTTCTGAACGGGAGCCTGTCAGCCTGAGTGCAGTTATTTCTGAATGAGAGCCTGTCAGCCTGAGTGCAGTTATTTCTGAACGGGAGCCAGTCAGCCTGAGTTATTTCTGAACGGGAGCCTGTCAGCCTGAGTGCACTTATTTCTGAACGGGAGCCAGTCAGCCTGAGTTATTTCTGAACGGGAGCCTGTCAGCCTGAGTGCAGTTATTTCTGAACGGGAGCCTGTCAGCCTGAGTGGACTTATTTCTGAACGGGAGCCAGTCAGCCTGAGTTATTTCTGAACGGGAGCCTGTCAGCCTGAGTTATTTCTGAACGGGAGCCTGTCAGCCTGAGTTATTTCTGAACGGGAGCCTGTCAACCTGAGTTTTTTCTGAACGGGAGCCAGTCAGCCTGAGTTATTTCTGAACGGGAGCCTGTCAGCCTGAGTTATTTCTGAACGGGAGCCTGTTAGCCTGAGTTATTTCTGAACGAGAGCCTGTCAGCCTGAGTTATTTCTGAACGGGAGCCTGTCAGCCTGAGTTATTTCTGAACGGGAGCCTGTCAGCCTGAGTTATTTCTGAACGGGAGCCTGTCAGCCTGAGTTATTTCTGAACGGGAGCCTGTCAACCTGAGTTATTTCTGAACGGGAGCCAGTCAGCCTGAGTTATTTCTGAACGGGAGCCTGTCAGCCTGAGTTATTTCTGAACGGGAGCCTGTCAGCCTGAGTTATTTCTGAACGGGAGCCTGTCAACCTGAGTTTTTTCTGAACGGGAGCCTGTTAGCCTGAGTTATTTCTGAACGGGAGCCAGTCAGCCTGAGTTATTTCTGAACGGGAGCCTGTCAGCCTGAGTTATTTCTGAACGGGAGCCTGTCAGCCTGAGTTATTTCTGAACGGGAGCCAGTCAGCCTGAGTTATTTCTGAACGGGAGCCTGTCAGCCTGAGTGCAGTTATTTCTGAATGAGAGCCTGTCAGCCTGAGTGCAGTTATTTCTGAACCGGAGCCTGTCAGCCTGAGTGCAGCTGTTTCTGAACAAGAGGCAGTCAGCCTGAGTTATTTCTGAACGAGAGCCTGTCAGCCTGAGTTATTTCTGAACGAGAGCCTGTCAGCCTGAGTGCAGTTATTTCTGAACGGGAGCCTGTCAGCCTGAGAGTAGTTATTTCTGAACGGGAGCCTGTCAGCCTGAGTGCAGTTATTTCTGAATGAGAGCCTGTCAGCCTGAGTGCAGTTATTTCTGAACGATAGCCTGTCAGCCTGAGTGCAGTTATTTCTGAACGGGAGCCTGTCAGCCTGAGTGTAGTTATTTCTGAACGGGAGCCTGTCAGCCTGAGTGCAGTTATTTCTGAATGAGAGCCTGTCAGCCTGAGTGCAGTTATTTCTGAACCGGAGCCTGTCAGCCTGAGTGCAGCTGTTTCTGAACAAGAGGCAGTCAGCCTGAGTTATTTCTGAACGAGAGCCTGTCAGCCTGAATGCAGTTATTTCTGAACGAGAGCCTTTCAGCCTGAGTGCAGTTATTTCTGAACCGGAGCCTGTCAGCCTGAGTGCAGCTGTTTCTGAACAAGAGGCAGTCAGCCTGAGTTAAATCTGAACGGGAGCCTGTCAACCTGAGTTATTTCTGAACGGGAGCCTGTCAGCCTGAGTTATTTCTGAACGGGAGCCTGTCAGCCTGAGTTATTTCTGAACGGGAGCCTGTCAACCTGAGTTTTTTCTGAACGGGAGCCAGTCAGCCTGAGTTATTTCTGAACGGGAGCCTGTCAGCCTGAGTTATTTCTGAACGGGAGCCTGTTAGCCTGAGTTGTTTCTGAACGGGAGCCAGTCAGCCTGAGTTATTTCTGAACGGGAGCCTGTCAGCCTGAGTTATTTCTGAACGGGAGCCTGTCAGCCTGAGTTATTTCTGAACGGGAGCCAGTCAGCGTGAGTTATTTCTGAACGGGAGCCTGTCAGCCTGAGTGCAGTTATTTCTGAATGAGAGCCTGTCAGCCTGAGTGCAGTTATTTCTGAACCGGAGCCTGTCAGCCTGAGTGCAGTTATTTCTGAATGAGAGCCTGTCAGCCTGAGTGCAGTTATTTCTGAACCGGAGCCTGTCAGCCTGAGTGCAGCTGTTTCTGAACAAGAGGCAGTCAGCCTGAGTTATTTCTGAACGAGAGCCTGTCAGCCTGAGTGCAGTTATTTCTGAACCGGAGCCTGTCAGCCTGAGTGCAGCTGTTTCTGAACAAGAGGCAGTCAGCCTGAGTTATTTCTGAACGAGAGCCTGTCAGCCTGAGTTATTTCTGAACGAGAGCCTGTCAGCCTGAGTGCAGTTATTTCTGAACGGGAGCCTGTCAGCCTGAGTGTAGTTATTTCTGAACGGGAGCCTGTCAGCCTGAGTGCAGTTATTTCTGAATGAGAGCCTGTCAGCCTGAGTGCAGTTATTTCTGAACGAGAGCCTGTCAGCCTGAGTGCAGTTATTTCTGAACGGGAGCCTGTCAGCCTGAGTGTAGTTATTTCTGAACGGGAGCCTGTCAGCCTGAGTGCAGTTATTTCTGAATGAGAGCCTGTCAGCCTGAGTGCAGTTATTTCTGAACCGGAGCCTGTCAGCCTGAGTGCAGCTGTTTCTGAACAAGAGGCAGTCAGCCTGAGTTAAATCTGAACGGGAGCCTGTCAACCTGAGTTATTTCTGAACGGGAGCCTGTCAACCTGAGTTATTTCTGAACGGGAGCCTGTCAACCTGAGTTATTTCTGAACGGGAGCCAGTCAGCCTGAGTTATTTCTGAACGGGAGCCTGTCAGCCTGAGTTATTTCTGAACGGGAGCCTGTCAGCCTGAGTTTTTTCTGAACGGGAGCCAGTCAGCCTGAGTTATTTCTGAACGGGAGCCTGTCAGCCTGAGTTATTTCTGAACGGGAGCCAGTCAGCCTGAGTTATTTCTGAACGGGAGCCTGTCAGCCTGAGTTATTTCTGAACGGGAGCCTGTCAGCCTGAGTTATTTCTGAACGGGAGCCTGTCAACCTGAGTTTTTTCTGAACGGGAGCCAGTCAGCCTGAGTTATTTCTGAACGGGAGCCTGTCAGCCTGAGTTATTTCTGAACGGGAGCCAGTCAGCCTGAGTTATTTCTGAACGGGAGCCAGTCAGCCTGAGTTATTTCTGAACGAGAGCCTGTCAGCTTGAGTGCAGTTATTTCTGAACGAGAGCCTGTCAGCCTGAGTTATTTCTGAACGAGAGCCTGTCAGCCTGAGTGCAGTTATTTCTGAACGGGAGCCTGTCAGCCTGAGTGTAGTTATTTCTGAACGGGAGCCTGTCAGCCTGAGTGTAGTTATTTCTGAACGGGAGCCTGTCAGCCTGAGTGCAGTTATTTCTGAACGAGAGCCTGTCAGCCTGAGTGCAGCTGTTTCTGAACAAGAGGCAGTCAGCCTGAGTTATTTCTTAACGAGAGCCTGTCAGCCTGAGTTATTTCTGAACGAGAGCCTGTCAGCCTGAGTGCAGTTATTTCTGAACGGGAGCCTGTCAGCCTGAGTGTAGTTATTTCTGAACGGGAGCCTGTCAGCCTGAGTGCAGTTATTTCTGAATGAGAGCCTGTCAGCCTGAGTGCAGTTATTTCTGAACCGGAGCCTGTCAGCCTGAGTGCAGCTGTTTCTGAACAAGAGGCAGTCAGCCTGAGTTATTTCTGAACGAGAGCCTGTCAGCCTGAGTGCAGTTATTTCTGAACGAGAGCCTGTCAGCCTGAGTGCAGTTATTTCTGAACCGGAGCCTGTCAGCCTGAGTGCAGCTGTTTCTGAACAAGAGGCAGTCAGCCTGAGTTAAATCTGAACGGGAGCCTGTCAACCTGAGTTATTTCTGAACGGGAGCCTGTCAACCTGAGTTATTTCTGAACGGGAGCCTGTCAACCTGAGTTATTTCTGAACGGGAGCCAGTCAGCCTGAGTTATTTCTGAACGGGAGCCTGTCAGCCTGAGTTATTTCTGAACGGGAGCCTGTCAGCCTGAGTTATTTCTGAACGGGAGCCTGTCAACCTGAGTTTTTTCTGAACGGGAGCCAGTCAGCCTGAGTTATTTCTGAACGGGAGCCAGTCAGCCTGAGTTATTTCTGAACGGGAGCCAGTCAGCCTGAGTTATTTCTGAACGAGAGCCTGTCAGCTTGAGTGCAGTTATTTCTGAACGAGAGCCTGTCAGCCTGAGTTATTTCTGAACGAGAGCCTGTTAGCCTGAGTGCAGTTATTTCTGAACGGGAGCCTGTCAGCCTGAGTGTAGTTATTTCTGAACGGGAGCCTGTCAGCCTGAGTGTAGTTATTTCTGAACGGGAGCCTGTCAGCCTGAGTGCAGTTATTTCTGAACGAGAGCCTGTCAGCCTGAGTGCAGTTATTTCTGAACCGGAGCCTGTCAGCCTGAGTGCAGCTGTTTCTGAACAAGAGGCAGTCAGCCTGAGTTATTTCTGAACGGGAGCCTGTCAACCTGAGTTATTTCTGAACGGGAGCCTGTCAACCTGAGTTATTTCTGAACGGGAGCCTGTCAACCTGAGTTATTTCTGAACAGGAGCCAGTCAGCCTGAGTTATTTCTGAACGGGAGCCTGTCAGCCTGAGTTATTTCTGAACAGGAGCCTGTCAACCTGAGTTATTTCTGAACGGGAGCCAGTCAGCCTGAGTTATTGCTGAACGGGAGCCTGTCAGCCTGAGTTATTTCTGAACGGGAGCCTGTCAACCTGAGTTATTTCTGAACGGGAGCAAGTCAGCCTGAGTTATTTCTGAACGGGAGCCTGTCAGCCTGAGTTTTTCTGAACGGGAGCCAGTCAGCCTGAGTTATTTCTGAACGGGAGCCTGTCAGCCTGAGTTATTTATGAACGGGAGTCTGTCAGCCTGAGTTATTTCTGAGCGGGAGCCTGTCAGCCTGAGTTATTTCTGAACTGGAGCAAGTCAGCCTGAGTTATTTCTGAACGGGAGCCTGTCAGCCTGAGTTATTTCTGAACGGGAGCCAGTCAGCCTGAGTTATTTCTGAACGGGAGCCTGTCAGCCTGAGTTATTTCTGAACGGGAGCCTGTCAGCCTGAGTTATTTCTGAACGGGAGCCAGTCAGCCTGAGTTATTTCTGAACGGGAGCCTGTCAGCCTGAGTTATTTCTGAACAGGAGCCTGTCAGCCTGAAGTATTTCTGAACGGGAGCCAGTCAGCCTGAGTTATTTCTGAACGGGAGCCAGTCAGCCTGAGTTATTTCTGAACGAGAGCCTGTCAGCCTGAGTGCAGTTATTTCTGAACCGGAGCCTGTCAGCCTGAGTGCAGCTGTTTCTGAACAAGAGGCAGTCAGCCTGAGTTAAATCTGAACGGGAGCCTGTCAACCTGAGTTATTTCTGAACGGGAGCCTGTCAACCTGAGTTATTTCTGAACGGGAGCCTGTCAACCTGAGTTATTTCTGAACAGGAGCCAGTCAGCCTGAGTTATTTCTGAACGGGAGCCTGTCAGCCTGAGTTATTTCTGAACGGGAGCCTGTCAACCTGAGTTATTTCTGAACGGGAGCCAGTCAGCCTGAGTTATTGCTGAACGGGAGCCTGTCAGCCTGAGTTATTTCTGAACGGGAGCCTGTCAACCTGAGTTATTTCTGAACGGGAGCCAGTCAGCCTGAGTTATTGCTGAACGGGAGCCAGTCAGCCTGAGTTATTTCTGAACGGGAGCCTGTCAGCCTGAAGTATTTCTGAACGGGAGCCAGTCAGCCTGAGTTATTTCTGAACGGGAGCCAGTCAGCCTGAGTTATTTCTGAACGAGAGCCTGTCAGCTTGAGTGCAGTTATTTCTGAACGAGAGCCTGTCAGCCTGAGTTATTTCTGAACGAGAGCCTGTCAGCCTGAGTGCAGTTATTTCTGAACGGGAGCCTGTCAGCCTGAGTGTAGTTATTCCTGAACGGGAGCCTGTCAGCCTGAGTGTAGTTATTTCTGAACGGGAGCCTGTCAGCCTGAGTGCAGTTATTTCTGAACGAGAGCCTGTCAGCCTGAGTGCAGCTGTTTCTGAACAAGAGGCAGTCAGCCTGAGTTATTTCTGAACGAGAGCCTGTCAGCCTGAGTTATTTCTGAACGAGAGCCTGTCAGCCTGAGTGCAGTTATTTCTGAACGGGAGCCTGTCAGCCTGAGTGTAGTTATTTCTGAACGGGAGCCTGTCAGCCTGAGTGCAGTTATTTCTGAATGAGAGCCTGTCAGCCTGAGTGCAGTTATTTCTGAACCGGAGCCTGTCAGCCTGAGTGCAGCTGTTTCTGAACAAGAGGCAGTCAGCCTGAGTTATTTCTGAACGAGAGCCTGTCAGCCTGAGTGCAGTTATTTCTGAACGAGAGCCTGTCAGCCTGAGTGCAGTTATTCTGAACCGGAGCCTGTCAGCCTGAGTGCAGCTGTTTCTGAACAAGAGGCAGTCAGCCTGAGTTATTTCTGAACGGGAGCCTGTCAACCTGAGTTATTTCTGAACGGGAGCCTGTCAACCTGAGTTATTTCTGAACGGGAGCCTGTCAACCTGAGTTATTTCTGAACAGGAGCCTGTCAACCTGAGTTATTTCTGAACAGGAGCCAGTCAGCCTGAGTTATTTCTGAACGGGAGCCTGTCAGCCTGAGTTATTTCTGAACGGGAGCCTGTCAACCTGAGTTATTTCTGAACGGGAGCCAGTCAGCCTGAGTTATTGCTGAACGGGAGCCTGTCAGCCTGAGTTATTTCTGAACGGGAGCCTGTCAACCTGAGTTATTTCTGAACGGGAGCCAGTCAGCCTGAGTTATTGCTGAACGGGAGCTTGTCAGCCTGAGTTATTTCTGAACGGGAGCCTGTCAGCCTGAGTTATTTCTGAACGGGAGCCTGTCAGCCTGAAGTATTTCTGAACGGGAGCCAGTCAGCCTGAGTTATTTCTGAACGGGAGCCAGTCAGCCTGAGTTATTTCTGAACGAGAGCCTGTCAGCTTGAGTGCAGTTATTTCTGAACGAGAGCCTGTCAGCCTGAGTTATTTCTGAACGAGAGCCTGTCAGCCTGAGTGCAGTTATTTCTGAACGGGAGCCTGTCAGCCTGAGTGTAGTTATTCCTGAACGGGAGCCTGTCAGCCTGAGTGTAGTTATTTCTGAACGGGAGCCTGTCAGCCTGAGTGCAGTTATTTCTGAACGAGAGCCTGTCAGCCTGAGTGCAGCTGTTTCTGAACAAGAGGCAGTCAGCCTGAGTTATTTCTGAACGAGAGCCTGTCAGCCTGAGTTATTTCTGAACGAGAGCCTGTCAGCCTGAGTGCAGTTATTTCTGAACGGGAGCCTGTCAGCCTGAGTGTAGTTATTTCTGAACGGGAGCCTGTCAGCCTGAGTGCAGTTATTTCTGAATGAGAGCCTGTCAGCCTGAGTGCAGTTATTTCTGAACCGGAGCCTGTCAGCCTGAGTGCAGCTGTTTCTGAACAAGAGGCAGTCAGCCTGAGTTATTTCTGAACGAGAGCCTGTCAGCCTGAGTGCAGTTATTTCTGAACGAGAGCCTGTCAGCCTGAGTGCAGTTATTCTGAACCGGAGCCTGTCAGCCTGAGTGCAGCTGTTTCTGAACAAGAGGCAGTCAGCCTGAGTTATTTCTGAACGGGAGCCTGTCAACCTGAGTTATTTCTGAACGGGAGCCTGTCAACCTGAGTTATTTCTGAACGGGAGCCTGTCAACCTGAGTTATTTCTGAACAGGAGCCTGTCAACCTGAGTTATTTCTGAACAGGAGCCAGTCAGCCTGAGTTATTTCTGAACGGGAGCCTGTCAGCCTGAGTTATTTCTGAACGGGAGCCTGTCAACCTGAGTTATTTCTGAACGGGAGCCAGTCAGCCTGAGTTATTGCTGAACGGGAGCCTGTCAGCCTGAGTTATTTCTGAACGGGAGCCTGTCAACCTGAGTTATTTCTGAACGGGAGCCAGTCAGCCTGAGTTATTGCTGAACGGGAGCTTGTCAGCCTGAGTTATTTCTGAATGGGAGCCTGTCAGCCTGAGTTACTTCTGAACGGGAGCAAGTCAGCCTGAGTTATTTCTGAACGGGAGCCTGTCAGCCTGAGTGCAGTTATTTCTGAACGGGAGCCTGTCAGCCTGAGTGGACTTATTTCTGAACGGGAGCCAGTCAGCCTGAGTTATTTCTGAACGGGAGCCTGTCAGCCTGAGTGCACTTATTTCTGAACGGGAGCCAGTCAGCCTGAGTTATTTCTGAACGGGAGCCTGTCAGCCTGAGTGCAGTTATTTCTGAACGGGAGCCTGTCAGCCTGAGTGGACTTATTTCTGAACGGGAGCCAGTCAGCCTGAGTTATTTCTGAACGGGAGCCTGTCAGCCTGAGTTATTTCTGAACGGGAGCCTGTCAAACTGAGTTATTTCTGAACGGGAGCCAGTCAGCCTGAGTTATTTCTGAACGGGAGCCTGTCAGCCTGAGTTATTTCTGAACGGGAGCCTGTCAGCCTGAGTTATTTCTGAACGGGAGCCTGTCAACCTGAGTTTTTTCTGAACGGGAGCCTGTTAGCCTGAGTTATTTCTGAACGGGAGCCAGTCAGCCTGAGTTATTTCTGAACGGGAGCCTGTCAGCCTGAGTTATTTCTGAACGGGAGCCTGTCAGCCTGAGTTATTTCTGAACGGGAGCCAGTCAGCCTGAGTTATTTCTGAACGGGAGCCTGTCAGCCTGAGTGCAGTTATTTCTGAATGAGAGCCTGTCAGCCTGAGTGCAGTTATTTCTGAACCGGAGCCTGTCAGCCTGAGTGCAGCTGTTTCTGAACAAGAGGCAGTCAGCCTGAGTTATTTCTGAACGAGAGCCTGTCAGCCTGAGTTATTTCTGAACGAGAGCCTGTCAGCCTGAGTGCAGTTATTTCTGAACGGGAGCCTGTCAGCCTGAGTGTAGTTATTTCTGAACGGGAGCCTGTCAGCCTGAGTGCAGTTATTTCTGAATGAGAGCCTGTCAGCCTGAGTGCAGTTATTTCTGAACCGGAGCCTGTCAGCCTGAGTGCAGCTGTTTCTGAACAAGAGGCAGTCAGCCTGAGTTATTTCTGAACGAGAGCCTGTCAGCCTGAGTGCAGTTATTTCTGAACGAGATTCTGTCAGCCTGAGTGCAGTTATTTCTGAACCGGAGCCTGTCAGCCTGAGTGCAGCTGTTTCTGAACAAGAGGCAGTCAGCCTGAGTTAAATCTGAACGGGAGCCTGTCAACCTGAGTTATTTCTGAACGGGAGCCTGTCAACCTGAGTTATTTCTGAACGGGAGCCTGTCAGCCTGAGTTATTTCTGAACGGGAGCCTGTCAGCCTGAGTTATTTCTGAACGGGAGCCTGTCAACCTGAGTTATTTCTGAACGGGAGCCAGTCAGCCTGAGTTATTTCTGAACGGGAGCCTGTCAGCCTGAGTTATTTCTGAACGGGAGCCTGTCAGCCTGAGTTATTTCTGAACGGGAGCCTGTCAACCTGAGTTTTTTCTGAACGGGAGCCAGTCAGCCTGAGTTATTTCTGAACGGGAGCCTGTCAGCCTGAGTTATTTCTGAACGGGAGCCAGTCAGCGTGAGTTATTTCTGAACGGGAGCCTGTCAGCCTGAGTTATTTCTGAACGGGAGCCTGTTAGCCTGAGTTATTTCTGAACGAGAGCCAGTCAGCCTGAGTTATTTCTGAACGGGAGCCTGTCAGCCTGAGTTATTTCTGAACGGGAGCCTGTCAGCCTGAGTTATTTCTGAACGGGAGCCAGTCAGCGTGAGTTATTTCTGAACGGGAGCCTGTCAGCCTGAGTGCAGTTATTTCTGAATGAGAGCCTGTCAGCCTGAGTGCAGTTATTTCTGAACCGGAGCCTGTCAGCCTGAGTGCAGCTGTTTCTGAACAAGAGGCAGTCAGCCTGAGTTATTTCTGAATGAGAGCCTGTCAGCCTGAGTTATTTCTGAACGAGAGCCTGTCAGCCTGAGTGCAGTTATTTCTGAACGGGAGCCTGTCAGCCTGAGTGTAGTTATTTCTGAACGGGAGCCTGTCAGCCTGAGTGCAGTTATTTCTGAATGAGAGCCTGTCAGCCTGAGTGCAGTTATTTCTGAACGAGAGCCTGTCAGCCTGAGTGCAGTTATTTCTGAACGGGAGCCTGTCAGCCTGAGTGTAGTTATTTCTGAACGGGAGCCTGTCAGCCTGAGTGCAGTTATTTCTGAATGAGAGCCTGTCAGCCTGAGTGCAGTTATTTCTGAACCGGAGCCTGTCAGCCTGAGTGCAGCTGTTTCTGAACAAGAGGCAGTCAGCCTGAGTTATTTCTGAACGAGAGCCTGTCAGCCTGAGTGCAGTTATTTCTGAACGAGAGCCTTTCAGCCTGAGTGCAGTTATTTCTGAACCGGAGCCTGTCAGCCTGAGTGCAGCTGTTTCTGAACAAGAGGCAGTCAGCCTGAGTTAAATCTGAACGGGAGCCTGTCAACCTGAGTTATTTCTGAACGGGAGCCTGTCAACCTGAGTTATTACTGAACGGGAGCCAGTCAGCCTGAGTTATTTCTGAACGGGAGCCTGTCAGCCTGAGTTATTTCTGAACGGGAGCCTGTCAGCCTGAGTTATTTCTGAACGGGAGCCTGTCAACCTGAGTTTTTTCTGAACGGGAGCCAGTCAGCCTGAGTTATTTCTGAACGGGAGCCTGTCAGCCTGAGTTATTTCTGAACGGGAGCCAGTCAGCCTGAGTTATTTCTGAACGGGAGCCTGTCAGCCTGAGTTATTTCTGAACGGGAGCCTGTCAGCCTGAGTTATTTCTGAACGGGAGCCTGTCAACCTGAGTTATTTCTGAACGGGAGCCAGTCAGCCTGAGTTATTTCTGAACGGGAGCCTGTCAGCCTGAGTTATTTCTGAACGGGAGCATGTCAGCCTGAGTTATTTCTGAACGGGAGCCAGTCAGCCTGAGTTATTTCTGAACGGGAGCCTGTCAGCCTGAGTGCAGTTATTTCTGAATGAGAGCCTGTCAGCCTGAGTGCAGTTATTTCTGAACCGGAGCCTGTCAGCCTGAGTGCAGCTGTTTCTGAACAAGAGGCAGTCAGCCTGAGTTATTTCTGAACGAGAGCCTGTCAGCCTGAGTTATTTCTGAACGAGAGCCTGTCAGCCTGAGTGCAGTTATTTCTGAACGGGAGCCTGTCAGCCTGAGTGTAGTTATTTCTGAACGGGAGCCTGTCAGCCTGAGTGCAGTTATTTCTGAATGAGAGCCTGTCAGCCTGAGTGCAGTTATTTCTGAACCGGAGCCTGTCAGCCTGAGTGCAGCTGTTTCTGAACAAGAGGCAGTCAGCCTGAGTTATTTCTGAACGAGAGCCTGTCAGCCTGAGTGCAGTTATTTCTGAACGAGATTCTGTCAGCCTGAGTGCAGTTATTTCTGAACCGGAGCCTGTCAGCCTGAGTGCAGCTGTTTCTGAACAAGAGGCAGTCAGCCTGAGTTAAATCTGAACGGGAGCCTGTCAACCTGAGTTATTTCTGAACGGGAGCCTGTCAACCTGAGTTATTTCTGAACGGGAGCCTGTCAGCCTGAGTTATTTCTGAACGGGAGCCTGTCAGCCTGAGTTATTTCTGAACGGGAGCCTGTCAACCTGAGTTATTTCTGAACGGGAGCCAGTCAGCCTGAGTTATTTCTGAACGGGAGCCTGTCAGCCTGAGTTATTTCTGAACGGGAGCCTGTCAGCCTGAGTTATTTCTGAACGGGAGCCTGTCAACCTGAGTTTTTTCTGAACGGGAGCCAGTCAGCCTGAGTTATTTCTGAACGGGAGCCTGTCAGCCTGAGTTATTTCTGAACGGGAGCCAGTCAGCGTGAGTTATTTCTGAACGGGAGCCTGTCAGCCTGAGTTATTTCTGAACGGGAGCCTGTTAGCCTGAGTTATTTCTGAACGAGAGCCAGTCAGCCTGAGTTATTTCTGAACGGGAGCCTGTCAGCCTGAGTTATTTCTGAACGGGAGCCTGTCAGCCTGAGTTATTTCTGAACGGGAGCCAGTCAGCGTGAGTTATTTCTGAACGGGAGCCTGTCAGCCTGAGTGCAGTTATTTCTGAATGAGAGCCTGTCAGCCTGAGTGCAGTTATTTCTGAACCGGAGCCTGTCAGCCTGAGTGCAGCTGTTTCTGAACAAGAGGCAGTCAGCCTGAGTTATTTCTGAATGAGAGCCAGTCAGCCTGAGTTATTTCTGAACGGGAGCCAGTCAGCCTGAGTTATTTCTGAACGAGAGCCTGTCAGCTTGAAAGCAGTTATTTCTGAACGAGAGCCTGTCAGCCTGAGTTATTTCTGAACGAGAGCCTGTCAGCCTGAGTGCAGTTATTTCTGAACGGGAGCCTGTCAGCCTGAGTGTAGTTATTTCTGAACGGGAGCCTGTCAGCCTGAGTGTAGTTATTTCTGAACGGGAGCCTGTCAGCCTGAGTGCAGTTATTTCTGAACGAGAGCCTGTCAGCCTGAGTGCAGCTGTTTCTGAACAAGAGGCAGTCAGCCTGAGTTATTTCTTAACGAGAGCCTGTCAGCCTGAGTTATTTCTGAACGAGAGCCTGTCAGCCTGAGTGCAGTTATTTCTGAACGGGAGCCTGTCAGCCTGAGTGTAGTTATTTCTGAACGGGAGCCTGTCAGCCTGAGTGCAGTTATTTCTGAATGAGAGCCTGTCAGCCTGAGTGCAGTTATTTCTGAACCGGAGCCTGTCAGCCTGAGTGCAGCTGTTTCTGAACAAGAGGCAGTCAGCCTGAGTTATTTCTGAACGAGAGCCTGTCAGCCTGAGTGCAGTTATTTCTGAACGGGAGCCAGTCAGCCTGAGTTATTTCTGAACGGGAGCCTGTCAGCCTGAGTGCACTTATTTCTGAACGGGAGCCAGTCAGCCTGAGTTATTTCTGAACGGGAGCCTGTCAGCCTGAGTTATTTCTGAACGGGAGCCTGTCAACCTGAGTTTTTTCTGAACGGGAGCCTGTTAGCCTGAGTGCAGCTGTTTCTGAACAAGAGGCAGTCAGCCTGAGTTATTTCTGAACGAGAGCCTGTCAGCCTGAGTGCAGTTATTTCTGAACGGGAGCCAGTCAGCCTGAGTTATTTCTGAACGGGAGCCTGTCAGCCTGAGTGCACTTATTTCTGAACGGGAGCCAGTCAGCCTGAGTTATTTCTGAACGGGAGCCTGTCAGCCTGAGTGCAGTTATTTCTGAACGGGAGCCTGTCAGCCTGAGTTATTTCTGAACGGGAGCCTGTCAGCCTGAGTTATTTCTGAACGGGAGCCTGTCAGCCTGAGTTATTTCTGAACGGGAGCCTGTCAACCTGAGTTTTTTCTGAACGGGAGCCAGTCAGCCTGAGTTATTTCTGAACGGGAGCCTGTCAGCCTGAGTTATTTCTGAACGGGAGCCTGTTAGCCTGAGTTATTTCTGAACGAGAGCCTGTCAGCCTGAGTTATTTCTGAACGGGAGCCTGTCAGCCTGAGTTATTTCTGAACGGGAGCCTGTCAGCCTGAGTTATTTCTGAACGGGAGCCTGTCAGCCTGAGTTATTTCTGAACGGGAGCCTGTCAACCTGAGTTATTTCTGAACGGGAGCCAGTCAGCCTGAGTTATTTCTGAACGGGAGCCTGTCAGCCTGAGTTATTTCTGAACGGGAGCCTGTCAGCCTGAGTTATTTCTGAACGGGAGCCTGTCAACCTGAGTTTTTTCTGAACGGGAGCCTGTTAGCCTGAGTTTTTTCTGAACGGGAGCCAGTCAGCCTGAGTTATTTCTGAACGGGAGCCTGTCAGCCTGAGTTATTTCTGAACGGGAGCCTGTCAGCCTGAGTTATTTCTGAACGGGAGCCAGTCAGCCTGAGTTATTTCTGAACGGGAGCCTGTCAGCCTGAGTGCAGTTATTTCTGAATGAGAGCCTGTCAGCCTGAGTGCAGTTATTTCTGAACCGGAGCCTGTCATTCTGAGTGCAGCTGTTTCTGAACAAGAGGCAGTCAGCCTGAGTTATTTCTGAACGAGAGCCTGTCAGCCTGAGTTATTTCTGAACGGGAGCCTGTCAACCTGAGTTATTTCTGAACGGGAGCCTGTCAGCCTGAGTTATTTCTGAACGGGAGCCTGTCAGCCTGAGTTATTTCTGAACGGGAACCTGTCAACCTGAGTTATTTCTGAACGGGAGCCAGTCAGCCTGAGTTATTTCTGAACGGGAGCCTGTCAGCCTGAGTTATTTCTGAACGGGAGCCTGTCAGCCTGAGTTATTTCTGAACGGGAGCCTGTCAACCTGAGTTTTTTCTGAACGGGAGCCAGTCAGCCTGAGTTATTTCTGAACGGGAGCCTGTCAGCCTGAGTTATTTCTGAACGGGAGCCTGTTAGCCTGAGTTATTTCTGAACGGGAGCCAGTCAGCCTGAGTTATTTCTGAACGGGAGCCTGTCAGCCTGAGTTATTTCTGAACGGGAGCCTGTCAGCCTGAGTTATTTCTGAACGGGAGCCAGTCAGCGTGAGTTATTTCTGAACGGGAGCCTGTCAGCCTGAGTGCAGTTATTTCTGAATGAGAGCCTGTCAGCCTGAGTGCAGTTATTTCTGAACCGGAGCCTGTCAGCCTGAGTGCAGCTGTTTCTGAACGGGAGCCTGTCAACCTGAGTTATTTCTGAACGGGAGCCTGTCAGCCTGAGTTATTTCTGAACGGGAGCCTGTCAACCTGAGTTATTTCTGAACGGGAGCCTGTCAGCCTGAGTTATTTCTGAACGGGAGCCTGTCAGCCTGAGTTATTTCTGAACGGGAGCCTGTCAACCTGAGTTATTTCTGAACGGGAGCCAGTCAGCCTGAGTTATTTCTGAACGGGAGCCTGTCAGCCTGAGTTATTTCTGAACGGGAGCCTGTCAGCCTGAGTGCAGTTATTTCTGAATGAGAGCCTGTCAGCCTGAGTGCAGTTATTTCTGAACCGGAGCCTGTCAGCCTGAGTGCAGCTGTTTCTGAACGGGAGCCTGTCAACCTGAGTTATTTCTGAACGGGAGCCTGTCAGCCTGAGTTATTTCTGAACGGGAGCCTGTCAACCTGAGTTATTTCTGAACGGGAGCCTGTCAGCCTGAGTTATTTCTGAACGGGAGCCTGTCAGCCTGAGTTATTTCTGAACGGGAGCCTGTCAACCTGAGTTATTTCTGAACGGGAGCCAGTCAGCCTGAGTTATTTCTGAACGGGAGCCTGTCAGCCTGAGTTATTTCTGAACGGGAGCCTGTCAGCCTGAGTTATTTCTGAACGGGAGCCTGTCAACCTGAGTTTTTTCTGAACGGGAGCCAGTCAGCCTGAGTTATTTCTGAACGGGAGCCTGTCAGCCTGAGTTATTTCTGAACGGGAGCCTGTTAGCCTGAGTTATTTCTGAACGGGAGCCAGTCAGCCTGAGTTATTTCTGAACGGGAGCCTGTCAGCCTGAGTTATTTCTGAACGGGAGCCTGTCAGCCTGAGTTATTTCTGAACGGGAGCCAGTCAGCGTGAGTTATTTCTGAACGGGAGCCTGTCAGCCTGAGTGCAGTTATTTCTGAATGAGAGCCTGTCAGCCTGAGTGCAGTTATTTCTGAACCGGAGCCTGTCAGCCTGAGTGCAGCTGTTTCTGAACAAGAGGCAGTCAGCCTGAGTTATTTCTGAACGAGAGCCTGTCAGCCTGAGTTATTTCTGAACGGGAGCCTGTCAACCTGAGTTATTTCTGAACGGGAGCCTGTCAGCCTGAGTTATTTCTGAACGGGAGCCTGTCAGCCTGAGTTATTTCTGAACGGGAGCCTGTCAACCTGAGTTATTTCTGAACGGGAGCCAGTCAGCCTGAGTTATTTCTGAACGGGAGCCTGTCAGCCTGAGTTATTTCTGAACGGGAGCCTGTCAGCCTGAGTTATTTCTGAACGGGAGCCTGTCAACCTGAGTTTTTTCTGAACGGGAGCCAGTCAGCCTGAGTTATTTCTGAACGGGAGCCTGTCAGCCTGAGTTATTTCTGAACGGGAGCCTGTTAGCCTGAGTTATTTCTGAACGGGAGCCAGTCAGCCTGAGTTATTTCTGAACGGGAGCCTGTCAGCCTGAGTTATTTCTGAACGGGAGCCTGTCAGCCTGAGTTATTTCTGAACGGGAGCCAGTCAGCGTGAGTTATTTCTGAACGGGAGCCTGTCAGCCTGAGTGCAGTTATTTCTGAATGAGAGCCTGTCAGCCTGAGTGCAGTTATTTCTGAACCGGAGCCTGTCAGCCTGAGTGCAGCTGTTTCTGAACAAGAGGCAGTCAGCCTGAGTTATTTCTGAACGAGAGCCTGTCAGCCTGAGTTATTTCTGAACGAGAGCCTGTCAGCCTGAGTGCAGTTATTTCTGAACGGGAGCCTGTCAGCCTGAGTGTAGTTATTTCTGAACGGGAGCCTGTCAGCCTGAGTGCAGTTATTTCTGAATGAGAGCCTGTCAGCCTGAGTGCAGTTATTTCTGAACGAGAGCCTGTCAGCCTGAGTGCAGTTATTTCTGAACGGGAGCCTGTCAGCCTGAGTGTAGTTATTTCTGAACGGGAGCCTGTCAGCCTGAGTGCAGTTATTTCTGAACCGGAGCCTGTCAGCCTGAGTGCAGCTGTTTCTGAACGGGAGCCTGTCAACCTGAGTTATTTCTGAACGGGAGCCTGTCAGCCTGAGTTATTTCTGAACGGGAGCCTGTCAGCCTGAGTTATTTCTGAACGGGAGCCTGTCAACCTGAGTTTTTTCTGAACGGGAGCCAGTCAGCCTGAGTTATTTCTGAACGGGAGCCTGTCAGCCTGAGTTATTTCTGAACGGGAGCCTGTTAGCCTGAGTTATTTCTGAACGGGAGCCAGTCAGCCTGAGTTATTTCTGAACGGGAGCCTGTCAGCCTGAGTTATTTCTGAACGGGAGCCTGTCAGCCTGAGTTATTTCTGAACGGGAGCCAGTCAGCGTGAGTTATTTCTGAACGGGAGCCTGTCAGCCTGAGTGCAGTTATTTCTGAATGAGAGCCTGTCAGCCTGAGTGCAGTTATTTCTGAACCGGAGCCTGTCAGCCTGAGTGCAGCTGTTTCTGAACAAGAGGCAGTCAGCCTGAGTTATTTCTGAACGAGAGCCTGTCAGCCTGAGTTATTTCTGAACGAGAGCCTGTCAGCCTGAGTGCAGTTATTTCTGAACGGGAGCCTGTCAGCCTGAGTGTAGTTATTTCTGAACGGGAGCCTGTCAGCCTGAGTGCAGTTATTTCTGAATGAGAGCCTGTCAGCCTGAGTGCAGTTATTTCTGAACGAGAGCCTGTCAGCCTGAGTGCAGTTATTTCTGAACGGGAGCCTGTCAGCCTGAGTGTAGTTATTTCTGAACGGGAGCCTGTCAGCCTGAGTGCAGTTATTTCTGAATGAGAGCCTGTCAGCCTGAGTGCAGTTATTTCTGAACCGGAGCCTGTCAGCCTGAGTGCAGCTGTTTCTGAACAAGAGGCAGTCAGCCTGAGTTATTTCTGAACGAGAGCCTGTCAGCCTGAGTGCAGTTATTTCTGAACGAGAGCCTTTCAGCCTGAGTGCAGTTATTTCTGAACCGGAGCCTGTCAGCCTGAGTGCAGCTGTTTCTGAACAAGAGGCAGTCAGCCTGAGTTAAATCTGAACGGGAGCCTGTCAACCTGAGTTATTTCTGAACGGGAGCCTGTCAACCTGAGTTATTTCTGAACGGGAGCCTGTCACCCTGAGTTATTTCTGAACGGGAGCCAGTCAGCCTGAGTTATTTCTGAACGGGAGCCTGTCAGCCTGAGTTATTTCTGAACGGGAGCCTGTCAGCCTGAGTTATTTCTGAACGGGAGCCTGTCAACCTGAGTTATTTCTGAACGGGAGCCAGTCAGCCTGAGTTATTTCTGAACGGGAGCCTGTCAGCCTGAGTTATTTCTGAACGGGAGCCTGTCAGCCTGATTTATTTCTGAACGGGAGCCTGTCAGCCTGAGTTATTTCTGAACGGGAGCCTGTTAGCCTGAGTTATTTCTGAACGAGAGCCTGTCAGCCTGAGTTATTTCTGAACGGGAGCCTGTCAGCCTGAGTTATTTCTGAACGGGAGCCTGTCAGCCTGAGTTATTTCTGAACGGGAGCCTGTCAGCCTGAGTTATTTCTGAACGGGAGCCTGTCAACCTGAGTTATTTCTGAACGGGAGCCAGTCAGCCTGAGTTATTTCTGAACTGGAGCCTGTCAGCCTGAGTTATTTCTGAACGGGAGCCTGTCAACCTGAGTTTTTTCTGAACGGGAGCCTGTTAGCCTGAGTTTTTTCTGAACGGGAGCCAGTCAGCCTGAGTTATTTCTGAACGGGAGCCTGTCAGCCTGAGTTATTTCTGAACGGGAGCCTGTCAGCCTGAGTTATTTCTGAACGGGAGCCAGTCAGCCTGAGTTATTTCTGAACGGGAGCCTGTCAGCCTGAGTGCAGTTATTTCTGAATGAGAGCCTGTCAGCCTGAGTGCAGTTATTTCTGAACCGGAGCCTGTCAGCCTGAGTGCAGCTGTTTCTGAACAAGAGGCAGTCAGCCTGAGTTATTTCTGAACGAGAGCCTGTCAGCCTGAGTTATTTCTGAACGGGAGCCTGTCAACCTGAGTTATTTCTGAACGGGAGCCTGTCAGCCTGAGTTATTTCTGAACGGGAGCCTGTCAGCCTGAGTTATTTCTGAACGGGAACCTGTCAACCTGAGTTATTTCTGAACGGGAGCCAGTCAGCCTGAGTTATTTCTGAACGGGAGCCTGTCAGCCTGAGTTATTTCTGAACGGGAGCCTGTTAGCCTGAGTTATTTCTGAACGGGAGCCAGTCAGCCTGAGTTATTTCTGAACGGGAGCCTGTCAGCCTGAGTTATTTCTGAACGGGAGCCTGTCAGCCTGAGTTATTTCTGAACGGGAGCCAGTCAGCGTGAGTTATTTCTGAACGGGAGCCTGTCAGCCTGAGTGCAGTTATTTCTGAATGAGAGCCTGTCAGCCTGAGTGCAGTTATTTCTGAACCGGAGCCTGTCAGCCTGAGTGCAGCTGTTTCTGAACAAGAGGCAGTCAGCCTGAGTTATTTCTGAACGAGAGCCTGTCAGCCTGAGTTATTTCTGAACGGGAGCCTGTCAACCTGAGTTATTTCTGAACGGGAGCCTGTCAGCCTGAGTTATTTCTGAACGGGAGCCTGTCAGCCTGAGTTATTTCTGAACGGGAGCCTGTCAACCTGAGTTATTTCTGAACGGGAGCCAGTCAGCCTGAGTTATTTCTGAACGGGAGCCTGTCAGCCTGAGTTATTTCTGAACGGGAGCCTGTCAGCCTGAGTTATTTCTGAACGGGAGCCTGTCAACCTGAGTTTTTTCTGAACGGGAGCCAGTCAGCCTGAGTTATTTCTGAACGGGAGCCTGTCAGCCTGAGTTATTTCTGAACGGGAGCCTGTTAGCCTGAGTTATTTCTGAACGGGAGCCAGTCAGCCTGAGTTATTTCTGAACGGGAGCCTGTCAGCCTGAGTTATTTCTGAACGGGAGCCTGTCAGCCTGAGTTATTTCTGAACGGGAGCCAGTCAGCGTGAGTTATTTCTGAACGGGAGCCTGTCAGCCTGAGTGCAGTTATTTCTGAATGAGAGCCTGTCAGCCTGAGTGCAGTTATTTCTGAACCGGAGCCTGTCAGCCTGAGTGCAGCTGTTTCTGAACAAGAGGCAGTCAGCCTGAGTTATTTCTGAACGAGAGCCTGTCAGCCTGAGTTATTTCTGAACGGGAGCCTGTCAACCTGAGTTATTTCTGAACGGGAGCCTGTCAGCCTGAGTTATTTCTGAACGGGAGCCTGTCAGCCTGAGTTATTTCTGAACGGGAGCCTGTCAACCTGAGTTATTTCTGAACGGGAGCCAGTCAGCCTGAGTTATTTCTGAACGGGAGCCTGTCAGCCTGAGTTATTTCTGAACGGGAGCCTGTCAGCCTGAGTTATTTCTGAACGGGAGCCTGTCAACCTGAGTTTTTTCTGAACGGGAGCCAGTCAGCCTGAGTTATTTCTGAACGGGAGCCTGTCAGCCTGAGTTATTTCTGAACGGGAGCCTGTTAGCCTGAGTTATTTCTGAACGGGAGCCAGTCAGCCTGAGTTATTTCTGAACGGGAGCCTGTCAGCCTGAGTTATTTCTGAACGGGAGCCTGTCAGCCTGAGTTATTTCTGAACGGGAGCCAGTCAGCGTGAGTTATTTCTGAACGGGAGCCTGTCAGCCTGAGTGCAGTTATTTCTGAATGAGAGCCTGTCAGCCTGAGTGCAGTTATTTCTGAACCGGAGCCTGTCAGCCTGAGTGCAGCTGTTTCTGAACAAGAGGCAGTCAGCCTGAGTTATTTCTGAACGAGAGCCTGTCAGCCTGAGTTATTTCTGAACGAGAGCCTGTCAGCCTGAGTGCAGTTATTTCTGAACGGGAGCCTGTCAGCCTGAGTGCAGTTATTTCTGAATGAGAGCCTGTCAGCCTGAGTGCAGTTATTTCTGAACCGGAGCCTGTCAGCCTGAGTGCAGCTGTTTCTGAACAAGAGGCAGTCAGCCTGAGTTATTTCTGAACGAGAGCCTGTCAGCCTGAGTGCAGTTATTTCTGAACGAGAGCCTTTCAGCCTGAGTGCAGTTATTTCTGAACCGGAGCCTGTCAGCCTGAGTGCAGCTGTTTCTGAACAAGAGGCAGTCAGCCTGAGTTAAATCTGAACGGGAGCCTGTCAACCTGAGTTATTTCTGAACGGGAGCCTGTCAACCTGAGTTATTTCTGAACGGGAGCCTGTCAACCTGAGTTATTTCTGAACGGGAGCCAGTCAGCCTGAGTTATTTCTGAACGGGAGCCTGTCAGCCTGAGTTATTTCTGAACGGGAGCCTGTCAGCCTGAGTTATTTCTGAACGGGAGCCTGTCAACCTGAGTTATTTCTGAACGGGAGCCAGTCAGCCTGAGTTATTTCTGAACGGGAGCCTGTCAGCCTGAGTTATTTCTGAACGGGAGCCTGTCAGCCTGATTTATTTCTGAACGGGAGCCTGTCAGCCTGAGTTATTTCTGAACGGGAGCCAGTCGGCCTGAGTTATTTCTGAACGGGAGCCAGTCGGCCTGAGTTATTTCTGAACAGGAGCCTGTCAGCCTGAGTGCAGTTATTTCTGAACTGGAGCCTGTCAGCCTGAGTGGACTTATTTCTGAACGGGAGCCAGTCAGCCTGAGTTATTTCTGAACGGGAGCCTGTCAGCCTGAGTGCACTTATTTCTGAACGGGAGCCTGTCAGCCTGAGTGGACTTATTTCTGAACGGGAGCCAGTCAGCCTGAGTTATTTCTGAACGGGAGCCAGTCAGCCTGAGTTATTTCTGAACGAGAGCCTGTCAGCCTGAGTGCAGTTATTTCTGAACGAGAGCCTGTCAGCCTGAGTTATTTCTGAACGAGAGCCTGTCAGCCTGAGTGCAGTTATTTCTGAACGGGAGCCTGTCAGCCTGAGTGTAGTTATTTCTGAACGGGAGCCTGTCAGCCTGAGTGTAGTTATTTCTGAACGGGAGCCTGTCAGCCTGAGTGCAGTTATTTCTGAACGAGAGCCTGTCAGCCTGAGTGCAGCTGTTTCTGAACAAGAGGCAGTCAGCCTGAGTTATTTCTGAACGAGAGCCTGTCAGCCTGAGTTATTTCTGAACGAGAGCCTGTCAGCCTGATTGCAGTTATTTCTGAACGGGAGCCTGTCAGCCTGAGTGTAGTTATTTCTGAACGAGAGCCTGTCAGCCTGAGTGCAGATGTTTCTGAACAAGAGGCAGTCAGCCTTAGTTATTTCTGAACGAGAGCCTGTCAGCCTGAGTGCAGTTATTTCTGAACGGGAGCCTGTCAGACTGAGTGTAGTTATTTCTGAACGGGAGCCTGTCAGCCTGAGTGCAGTTATTTCTGAATGAGAGCCTGTCAGCCTGAGTGCAGTTATTTCTGAACCGGAGCCTGTCAGCCTGAGTGCAGCTGTTTCTGAACAAGAGGCAGTCAGCCTGAGTTATTTCTGAACGAGAGCCTGTCAGCCTGAGTTATTTCTGAACGAGAGCCTGTCAGCCTGAGTGCAGTTATTTCTGAACGGGAGCCTGTCAGCCTGAGTGTAGTTATTTCTGAACGGGAGCCTGTCAGCCTGAGTGCAGTTATTTCTGAATGAGAGCCTGTCAGCCTGAGTGCAGTTATTTCTGAACCGGAGCCTGTCAGCCTGAGTGCAGCTGTTTCTGAACAAGAGGCAGTCAGCCTGAGTTATTTCTGAACGAGAGCCTGTCAGCCTGAGTGCAGTTATTTCTGAACGAGAGCCTGTCAGCCTGAGTGCAGTTATTTCTGAACCGGAGCCTGTCAGCCTGAGTGCAGCTGTTTCTGAACAAGAGGCAGTCAGCCTGAGTTAAATCTGAACGGGAGCCTGTCAACCTGAGTTATTTCTGAACGGGAGCCTGTCAACCTAAATTATTTCTGAACGGGAGCCTGTCAACCTGAGTTATTTCTGAACGGGAGCCAGTCAGCCTGAGTTATTTCTGAACGGGAGCCTGTCAGCCTGAGTTATTTCTGAACGGGAGCCTGTCAGCCTGAGTTATTTCTGAACGGGAGCCTGTCAGCCTGAGTTATTTCTGAACGGGAGCCTGTCAGCCTGAGTTATTTCTGAACGGGAGCCAGTCAGCCTGAGTTATTTCTGAACGGGAGCCTGTCAGCCTGAGTTATTTCTGAACGGGAGCCTTTCAGCCTGAGTTATTTCTGAACGGGAGCCAGTCAGCCTGAGTTATTTCTGAACGAGAGCCTGTCAGCTTGAGTGCAGTTATTTCTGAACGAGAGCCTGTCAGCCTGAGTTATTTCTGAACGAGAGCCTGTCAGCCTGAGTGCAGTTATTTCTGAACGGGAGCCTGTCAGCCTGAGTGTAGTTATTTCTGAACGGGAGCCTGTCAGCCTGAGTGTAGTTATTTCTGAACGGGAGCCTGTCAGCCTGAGTGCAGTTATTTCTGAACGAGAGCCTGTCAGCCTGAGTGCAGCTGTTTCTGAACAAGAGGCAGTCAGCCTGAGTTATTTCTGAACGAGAGCCTGTCAGCCTGAGTTATTTCTGAACGAGAGCCTGTCAGCCTGATTGCAGTTATTTCTGAACGGGAGCCTGTCAGCCTGAGTGTAGTTATTTCTGAACGAGAGCCTGTCAGCCTGAGTGCAGATGTTTCTGAACAAGAGGCAGTCAGCCTTAGTTATTTCTGAACGAGAGCCTGTCAGCCTGAGTGCAGTTATTTCTGAACGGGAGCCTGTCAGACTGAGTGTAGTTATTTCTGAACGGGAGCCTGTCAGCCTGAGTGCAGTTATTTCTGAATGAGAGCCTGTCAGCCTGAGTGCAGTTATTTCTGAACCGGAGCCTGTCAGCCTGAGTGCAGCTGTTTCTGAACAAGAGGCAGTCAGCCTGAGTTATTTCTGAACGAGAGCCTGTCAGCCTGAGTTATTTCTGAACGAGAGCCTGTCAGCCTGAGTGCAGTTATTTCTGAACGGGAGCCTGTCAGCCTGAGTGTAGTTATTTCTGAACGGGAGCCTGTCAGCCTGAGTGCAGTTATTTCTGAATGAGAGCCTGTCAGCCTGAGTGCAGTTATTTCTGAACCGGAGCCTGTCAGCCTGAGTGCAGCTGTTTCTGAACAAGAGGCAGTCAGCCTGAGTTATTTCTGAAAGAGAGCCTGTCAGCCTGAGTGCAGTTATTTCTGAACGAGAGCCTGTCAGCCTGAGTGCAGTTATTTCTGAACCGGAGCCTGTCAGCCTGAGTGCAGCTGTTTCTGAACAAGAGGCAGTCAGCCTGAGTTAAATCTGAACGGGAGCCTGTCAACCTGAGTTATTTCTGAACGGGAGCCTGTCAACCTAAGTTATTTCTGAACGGGAGCCTGTCAACCTGAGTTATTTCTGAACGGGAGCCAGTCAGCCTGAGTTATTTCTGAACGGGAGCCTGTCAGCCTGAGTTATTTCTGAACGGGAGCCTGTCAGCCTGAGTTATTTCTGAACGGGAGCCAGTCAGCCTGAGTTATTTCTGAACGGGAGCCTGTCAGCCTGAGTTATTTCTGAACGGGAGCCTTTCAGCCTGAGTTATTTCTGAACGGGAGCCAGTCAGCCTGAGTTATTTCTGAACGGGAGCCAGTCAGCCTGAGTTATTTCTGAACGAGAGCCTGTCAGCTTGAGTGCAGTTATTTCTGAACGAGAGCCTGTCAGCCTGAGTTATTTCTGAACGAGAGCCTGTCAGCCTGAGTGCAGTTATTTCTGAACGGGAGCCTGTCAGCCTGAGTGTAGTTATTTCTGAACGGGAGCCTGTCAGCCTGAGTGTAGTTATTTCTGAACGGGAGCCTGTCAGCCTGAGTGCAGTTATTTCTGAACGAGAGCCTGTCAGCCTGAGTGCAGCTGTTTCTGAACAAGAGGCAGTCAGCCTGAGTTATTTCTTAACGAGAGCCTGTCAGCCTGAGTTATTTCTGAACGAGAGCCTGTCAGCCTGAGTGCAGTTATTTCTGAACGGGAGCCTGTCAGCCTGAGTGTAGTTATTTCTGAACTGGAGCCTGTCAGCCTGAGTGCAGTTATTTCTGAATGAGAGCCTGTCAGCCTGAGTGCAGTTATTTCTGAACCGGAGCCTGTCAGCCTGAGTGCAGCTGTTTCTGAACAAGAGGCAGTCAGCCTGAGTTATTTCTGAACGAGAGCCTGTCAGCCTGAGTGCAGTTATTTCTGAACGAGAGCCTGTCAGCCTGAGTGCAGTTATTTCTGAACCGGAGCCTGTCAGCCTGAGTGCAGCTGTTTCTGAACAAGAGGCAGTCAGCCTGAGTTAAATCTGAACGGGAGCCTGTCAACCTGAGTTATTTCTGAACGGGAGCCTGTCAACCTGAGTTATTTCTGAACGGGAGCCTGTCAACCTGAGTTATTTCTGAACGGGAGCCAGTCAGCCTGAGTTATTTCTGAACGGGAGCCTGTCAGCCTGAGTTATTTCTGAACGGGAGCCTGTCAGCCTGAGTTATTTCTGAACGGGAGCCTGTCAACCTGAGTTTTTTCTGAACGGGAGCCAGTCAGCCTGAGTTATTTCTGAACGGGAGCCTGTCAGCCTGAGTTATTTCTGAACGGGAGCCTGTCAGCCTGAGTTATTTCTGAACGGGAGCCAGTCAGCCTGAGTTATTTCTGAACGGGAGCCTGTCAGCCTGAGTTATTTCTGAACGGGAGCCTGTCAGCCTGAGTTATTTCTGAACGGGAGCCAGTCAGCCTGAGTTATTTCTGAACGGGAGCCAGTCAGCCTGAGTTATTTCTGAACGAGAGCCTGTCAGCTTGAGTGCAGTTATTTCTGAACGAGAGCCTGTCAGCCTGAGTTATTTCTGAACGAGAGCCTGTCAGCCTGAGTGCAGTTATTTCTGAACGGGAGCCTGTCAGCTTGAGTGTAGTTATTTCTGAACGGGAGCCTGTCAGCCTGAGTGTAGTTATTTCTGAACGGGAGCCTGTCAGCCTGAGTGCAGTTATTTCTGAACGAGAGCCTGTCAGCCTGAGTGCAGCTGTTTCTGAACAAGAGGCAGTCAGCCTGAGTTATTTCTGAACGAGAGCCTGTGAGCCTGAGTTATTTCTGAACGAGAGCCTGTCAGCCTGAGTGCAGTTATTTCTGAACGGGAGCCTGTCAGCCTGAGTGTAGTTATTTCTGAACGGGAGCCTGTCAGCCTGAGTGCAGTTATGTCTGAATGAGAGCCTGTCAGCCTGAGTGCAGTTATTTCTGAACCGGAGCCTGTCAGCCTGAGTGCAGCTGTTTCTGAACAAGAGGCAGTCAGCCTGAGTTATTTCTGAACGAGAGCCTGTCAGCCTGAGTGCAGTTATTTCTGAACGAGAGCCTGTCAGCCTGAGTGCAGTTATTTCTGAACCGGAGCCTGTCAGCCTGAGTGCAGCTGTTTCTGAACAAGAGGCAGTCAGCCTGAGTTATTTCTGAACGGGAGCCTGTCAACCTGAGTTGTTTCTGAACGGGAGCCTGTCAACCTGAGTTATTTCTGAACGGGAGCCTGTCAGCCTGAGTTATTTCTGAACGGGAGCCAGTCAGCCTGAGTTATTTCTGAACGGGAGCCTGTCAGCCTGAGTTATTTCTGAACGGGAGCCTGTCAGCCTGAGTTATTTCTGAACGGGAGCCTGTCAGCCTGAGTTATTTCTGAACGGGAGCCTGTCAACCTGAGTTATTTCTGAACGGGAGCCAGTCAGCCTGAGTTATTGCTGAACGGGAGCCTGTCAGCCTGAGTTATTTCTGAACGGGAGCCTGTCAGCCTGAGTTACTTCTGAACGGGAGCAAGTCAGCCTGAGTTATTTCTGAACGGGAGCCTGTCAGCCTGAGTTTTTCTGAACGGGAGCCAGTCAGCCTGAGTTATTTCTGAACGGGAGCCTGTCAGCCTGAGTTATTTATGAACGGGAGTCTGTCAGCCTGAGTTATTTCTGAACGGGAGCCAGTCAGCCTGAGTTATTTCTGAACGGGAGCCAGTCAGCCTGAGTTATTTCTGAACGGGAGCCAGTCAGCCTGAGTTATTTCTGAACAGGAGCCTGTCAGCCTGAGTGCAGTTATTTCTGAACGGGAGCCTGTCAGCCTGAGTGCACTTATTTCTGAACGGGAGCCAGTCAGCCTGAGTTATTTCTGAACGGGAGCCTGTCAGCCTGAGTGCAGTTATTTCTGAACGGGAGCCTGTCAGCCTGAGTGGACTTATTTCTGAACGGGAGCCAGTCAGCCTGAGTTATTTCTGAACGGGAGCCTGTCAGCCTGATTGCAGTTATTTCTGAACGAGAGCCTGTCAGCCTGAGTTATTTCTGAACGGGAGCCTGTCAGCCTGAGTTATTTCTGAACGGGAGCCTGTCAGCCTGAGTTATTTCTGAACGGGAGCCTGTCAGCCTGAGTTATTTCTGAACGGGAGCCTGTCAACCTGAGTTATTTCTGAACGGGAGCCAGTCAGCCTGAGTTATTTCTGAACGGGAGCCTGTCAGCCTGAGTTATTTCTGAACGGGAGCCAGTCAGCCTGAGTTATTTCTGAACGGGAGCCAGTCAGCCTGAGTTATTTCTGAACAGTAGCCTGTCAGCCTGAGTGCAGTTATTTCTGAACGGGAGCCTGTCAGCCTGAGTGCAGTTATTTCTGAACGGGAGCCTGTCAGCCTGAGTGCACTTATTTCTGAACGGGAGCCAGTCAGCCTGAGTTATTTCTGAACTGGAGCCTGTCAGCCTGAGTCCAGTTATTTCTGAACGGGAGCCTGTCAGCCTGAGTGGACTTATTTCTGAACGGGAGCCAGTCAGCCTGAGTTATTTCTGAACGGGAGCCTGTCAGCCTGAGTGCAGTTATTTATGTACGAGAGCCTGTCAGCCTGAGTTATTTCTGAACGGGAGCCTGTCAGCCTGAGTTATTTCTGAACGGGAGCCTGTCAGCCTGAGTTATTTCTGAACGGGAGCCTGTCAACCTGAGTTATTTCTGAACGGGAGCCAGTCAGCCTGAGTTATTGCTGAACGGGAGCCTGTCAGCCTGAGTTATTTCTGAACGGGAGCCTGTCAGCCTGAGTTACTTCTGAACGGGAGCAAGTCAGCCTGAGTTATTTCTGAACGGGAGCCTGTCAGCCTGAGTTTTTCTGAACGGGAGCCAGTCAGCCTGAGTTATTTCTGAACGGGAGCCTGTCAGCCTGAGTTATTTCTGAACGGGAGCCTGTCAGCCTGAGTTATTTCTGAACGAGAGCCTGTCAGCCTGAGTGCAGTTATTTCTGAACGAGAGCCTGTCAGCCTGAGTGCAGTTATTTCTGAACCGGAGCCTGTCAGCCTGAGTGCAGCTGTTTCTGAACAAGAGGCAGTCAGCCTGAGTTAAATCTGAACGGGAGCCTGTCAACCTGAGTTATTTCTGAACGGGAGCCTGTCAACCTGAGTTATTTCTGAACGGGAGCCTGTCAGCCTGAGTTATTTCTGAACGGGAGCCTGTCAGCCTGAGTTATTTCTGAACGGGAGCAAGTCAGCCTGAGTTATTTCTGAACGGGAGCCAGTCAGCCTGACTTATTTCTGAACGGGAGCCAGTCAGCCTGAGTTATTTCTGAACGGGAGCCTGTCAGCCTGAGTTATTTCTGAACGGGAGCCAGTCAGCCTGAGTTATTTCTGAACGGGAGCCTGTCAGCCTGAGTTATTTCTGAACGGGAGCCTGTCAGCCTGAGTTATTTCTGAACGGGAGCCAGTCAGCCTGAGTTATTTCTGAACGGGAGCCAGTCAGCCTGAGTTATTTCTGAACGGGAGCCAGTCAGCCTGAGTTATTTCTGAACAGGAGCCTGTCAGCCTGAGTGCAGTTATTTCTGAACGGGAGCCTGTCAGCCTGAGTGCACTTATTTCTGAACGGGAGCCAGTCAGCCTGAGTTATTTCTGAACGGGAGCCAGTCAGCCTGAGTTATTTCTGAACGGGAGCCAGTCAGCCTGAGTTATTTCTGAACAGGAGCCTGTCAGCCTGAGTGCAGTTATTTCTGAACGGGAGCCTGTCAGCCTGAGTGCACTTATTTCTGAACGGGAGCCAGTCAGCCTGAGTTATTTCTGAACGGGAGCCTGTCAGCCTGAGTGCAGTTATTTCTGAACGGGAGCCTGTCAGCCTGAGTGGACTTATTTCTGAACGGGACCAGTCAGCCTGAGTTATTTCTGAACGGGAGCCTGTCAGCCTGATTGCAGTTATTTCTGAACGAGAGCCTGTCAGCCTGAGTTATTTCTGAACGGGAGCCTGTCAGCCTGAGTTATTTCTGAACGGGAGCCTGTCAGCCTGAGTTATTTCTGAACAGGAGCCTGTCAGCCTGAGTGCAGTTATTTCTGAACGGGAGCCTGTCAGCCTGAGTGCACTTATTTCTGAACGGGAGCCAGTCAGCCTGAGTTATTTCTGAACGGGAGCCTGTCAGCCTGAGTGCAGTTATTTCTGAACGGGAGCCTGTCAGCCTGAGTGGACTTATTTCTGAACGGGACCAGTCAGCCTGAGTTATTTCTGAACGGGAGCCTGTCAGCCTGATTGCAGTTATTTCTGAACGAGAGCCTGTCAGCCTGAGTTATTTCTGAACGGGAGCCTGTCAGCCTGAGTTATTTCTGAACGGGAGCCTGTCAGCCTGAGTTATTTCTGAACGGGAGCCTGTCAGCCTGAGTTATTTCTGAACGGGAGCCTGTCAGCCTGAGTTATTTCTGAACGGGAGCCTGTCAGCCTGAGTTATTTCTGAACGGGAGCCTGTCAGCCTGAGTGCAGTTATTTCTGAACGGGAGCCTGTCAGCCTGAGTGCACTTATTTCTGAACGGGAGCCAGTCAGCCTGAGTTATTTCTGAACGGGAGCCTGTCAGCCTGAGTGCAGTTATTTCTGAACGGGAGCCTGTCAGCCTGAGTGGACTTATTTCTGAACGGGAGCCAGTCAGCCTGAGTTATTTCTGAACGGGAGCCTGTCAGCCTGATTGCAGTTATTTCTGAACGAGAGCCTGTCAGCCTGAGTTATTTCTGAACGAGAGCCAGTCAGCCTGAGTGCAGTTATTTCTGAACGAGAGCCTGTCAGCCTGAGTGCAGCTGTTTCTGAACAAGAGGCAGTCAGCCTGAGTTATTTCTGAACGAGAGCCTGTCAGCCTGAGTTATTTCTGAACGAGAGCCTGTCAGCCTGAGTGCAGTTATTTCTGAACGAGAGCCTGTCAGCCTGAGTTATTTCTGAACGAGAGCCTGTCAGCCTGAGTGCAGTTATTTCTGAACGGGAGCCTGTCAGCCTGAGTGTAGTTATTTCTGAACGGGAGCCTGTCAGCCTGAGTGTAGTTATTTCTGAACGGGAGCCTGTCAGCCTGAGTGCAGTTATTTCTGAACGAGAGCCTGTCAGCCTGAGTGCAGCTGTTTCTGAACAAGAGGCAGTCAGCCTGAGTTATTTCTGAACGAGAGCCTGTCAGCCTGAGTTATTTCTGAACGGGAGCCAGTCAGCCTGAGTGCAGTTATTTCTGAACGGGAGCCTGTCAGCCTGAGTGCAGTTATTTCTGAATGAGAGCCTGTCAGCCTGAGTGCAGTTATTTCTGAACCGGAGCCTGTCAGCCTGAGTGCAGCTGTTTCTGAACAAGAGGCAGTCAGCCTGAGTTATTTCTGAACGAGAGCCTGTCAGCCTGAGTGCAGTTATTTCTGAACGAGAGCCTGTCAGCCTGAGTGCAGTTATTTCTGAACCGGAGCCTGTCAGCCTGAGTGCAGCTGTTTCTGAACAAGAGGCAGTCAGCCTGAGTTAAATCTGAACGGGAGCCTGTCAACCTGAGTTATTTCTGAACGGGAGCCTGTCAACCTGAGTTATTTCTGAACGGGAGCCTGTCAGCCTGAGTTATTTCTGAACGGGAGCCAGTCAGCCTGAGTTATTTCTGAACAGGAGCCTGTCAGCCTGAGTGCAGTTATTTCTGAACGGGAGCCTGTCAGCCTGAGTGCACTTATTTCTGAACGGGAGCCAGTCAGCCTGAGTTATTTCTGAACGGGAGCCTGTCAGCCTGAGTGCAGTTATTTCTGAACGGGAGCCTGTCAGCCTGAGTGGACTTATTTCTGAACGGGACCAGTCAGCCTGAGTTATTTCTGAACGGGAGCCTGTCAGCCTGATTGCAGTTATTTCTGAACGAGAGCCTGTCAGCCTGAGTTATTTCTGAACGGGAGCCTGTCAGCCTGAGTTATTTCTGAACGGGAGCCTGTCAGCCTGAGTTATTTCTGAACGGGAGCCTGTCAGCCTGAGTTATTTCTGAACGGGAGCCTGTCAACCTGAGTTATTTCTGAACG
The DNA here is from genome assembly GCF_057628025.1 of Oncorhynchus mykiss. Taxonomy (NCBI): domain Eukaryota; kingdom Metazoa; phylum Chordata; class Actinopteri; order Salmoniformes; family Salmonidae; genus Oncorhynchus; species Oncorhynchus mykiss. The sequence continues at coordinate 44,632,845 of NC_143045.1, read as the reverse complement.
GGAGCCAGTCAGCCTGAGTTATTTCTGAACGGGAGCCTGTCAGCCTGAGTTATTTCTGAAAGGGAGCCTGTCAGCCTGAGTTATTTCTGAACGGGAGCCTGTCAGCCTGAGTGCAGTTATTTCTGAACGGGAGCCTGTCAGCCTGAGTGCACTTATTTCTGAACGGGAGCCAGTCAGCCTGAGTTATTTCTGAACGGGAGCCTGTCAGCCTGAGTGCAGTTATTTCTGAACGGGAGCCTGTCAGCCTGAGTGGACTTATTTCTGAACGGGAGCCAGTCAGCCTGAGTTATTTCTGAACGGGAGCCTGTCAGCCTGATTGCAGTTATTTCTGAACGAGAGCCTGTCAGCCTGAGTTATTTCTGAACGAGAGCCAGTCAGCCTGAGTGGAGTTATTTCTGAACGAGAGCCTGTCAGCCTGAGTGCAGCTGTTTCTGAACAAGAGGCAGTCAGCCTGAGTTATTTCTGAACGAGAGCCTGTCAGCCTGAGCTATTTCTGAACGAGAGCCTGTCAGCCTGAGTGCAGTTATTTCTGAACGAGAGCCTGTCAGCCTGAGTTATTTCTGAACGAGAGCCTGTCAGCCTGAGTGCAGTTATTTCTGAACGGGAGCCTGTCAGCCTGAGTGTAGTTATTTCTGAACGGGAGCCTGTCAGCCTGAGTGTAGTTATTTCTGAACGGGAGCCTGTCAGCCTGAGTGCAGTTATTTCTGAACGAGAGCCTGTCAGCCTGAGTGCAGCTGTTTCTGAACAAGAGGCAGTCAGCCTGAGTTATTTCTGAACGAGAGCCTGTCAGCCTGAGTTATTTCTGAACGAGAGCCAGTCAGCCTGAGTGCAGTTATTTCTGAACGGGAGCCTGTCAGCCTGAGTGCAGTTATTTCTGAATGAGAGCCTGTCAGCCTGAGTGCAGTTATTTCTGAACTGGAGCCTGTCAGCCTGAGTGCAGCTGTTTCTGAACAAGAGGCAGTCAGCCTGAGTTATTTCTGAACGAGAGCCTGTCAGCCTGAGTGCAGTTATTTCTGAACGAGAGCCTGTCAGCCTGAGTGCAGTTATTTCTGAACCGGAGCCTGTCAGCCTGAGTGCAGCTGTTTCTGAACAAGAGGCAGTCAGCCTGAGTTAAATCTGAACGGGAGCCTGTCAACCTGAGTTATTTCTGAACGGGAGCCTGTCAACCTGAGTTATTTCTGAACGGGAGCCTGTCAGCCTGAGTTATTTCTGAACGGGAGCCTGTCAGCCTGAGTTATTTCTGAACGGGAGCCTGTCAACCTGAGTTATTTCTGAACGGGAGCCAGTCAGCCTGAGTTATTGCTGAACGGGAGCCTGTCAGCCTGAGTTATTTCTGAACGGGAGCCTGTCAGCCTGAGTTATTTCTGAACGGGAGCAAGTCAGCCTGAGTTATTTCTGAACGGGAGCCTGTCAGCCTGAGTTATTTCTGAACGGGAGCCAGTCAGCCTGAGTTATTTCTGAACGGGAGCCTGTCAGCCTGAGTTATTTCTGAACGGGAGCCTGTCAGCCTGAGTTATTTCTGAACGGGAGCCAGTCAGCCTGAGTTATTTCTGAACGGGAGCCAGTCGGCCTGAGTTATTTCTGAACGGGAGCCAGTCAGCCTGAGTTATTTCTGAACAGGAGCCTGTCAGCCTGAGTGCAGTTATTTCTGAACGGGAGCCTGTCAGCCTGAGTGGACTTATTTCTGAACGGGAGCCAGTCAGCCTGAGTTATTTCTGAACGGGAGCCTGTCAGCCTGAGTTATTTCTGAACGGGAGCCTGTCAGCCTGAGTTATTTCTGAACGGGAGCCAGTCAGCCTGAGTTATTTCTGAACAGGAGCCTGTCAGCCTGAGTGCAGTTATTTCTGAACGGGAGCCTGTCAGCCTGAGTGGACTTATTTCTTAACGGGAGCCAGTCAGCCTGAGTTATTTCTGAACGGGAGCCTGTCAGCCTAATTGCAGTTATTTCTGAACGAGAGCCTGTCAGCCTGAGTTATTTCTGAACGGGAGCCTGTCAGCCTGAGTTATTTCTGAACGGGAGCCTGTCAGCCTGAGTTATTTCTGAACGGGAGCATGTCAACCTGAGTTATTTCTGAACGGGAGCCAGTCAGCCTGAGTTATTTCTGAACGGGAGCCTGTCAGCCTGAGTTATTTCTGAACGGGAGCCTGTCAGCCTGAGTTATTTCTGAACGGGAGCCTGTCAACCTGAGTTATTTCTGAACGGGAGCCAGTCAGCCTGAGTTATTTCTGAACGGGAGCCTGTCAGCCTGAGTGCAGTTATTTCTGAACGGGAGCCTGTCAGCCTGAGTGCACTTATTTCTGAACGGGAGCCAGTCAGCCTGAGTTATTTCTGAACTGGAGCCTGTCAGCCTGAGTGCAGTTATTTCTGAACGGGAGCCTGTCAGCCTGAGTGGACTTATTTCTGAACGGGAGCCAGTCAGCCTGAGTTATTTCTGAACGGGAGCCTGTCAGCCTGAGTGCAGTTATTTATGAACGAGAGCCTGTCAGCCTGAGTTATTTCTGAACGGGAGCCTGTCAGCCTGAGTTATTTCTGAACGGGAGCCAGTCAGCCTGAGTTATTTCTGAACGGGAGCCTGTCAGCCTGAGTTATTTCTGAACGGGAGCCTGTCAGCCTGAGTTATTTCTGAACGGGAGCCAGTCAGCCTGAGTTATTTCTGAACGGGAGCCAGTCAGCCTGAGTTATTTCTGAACGGGAGCCAGTCAGCCTGAGTTATTTCTGAACAGGAGCCTGTCAGCCTGAGTGCAGTTATTTCTGAACGGGAGCCTGTCAGCCTGAGTGCACTTATTTCTGAACGGGAGCCAGTCAGCCTGAGTTATTTCTGAACGGGAGCCTGTCAGCCTGAGTGCAGTTATTTCTGAACGGGAGCCTGTCAGCCTGAGTGGACTTATTTCTGAACGGGACCAGTCAGCCTGAGTTATTTCTGAACGGGAGCCTGTCAGCCTGATTGCAGTTATTTCTGAACGAGAGCCTGTCAGCCTGAGTTATTTCTGAACGAGAGCCAGTCAGCCTGAGTGCAGTTATTTCTGAACGGGAGCCAGTCAGCCTGAGTTATTTCTGAACGGGAGCCTGTCAGCCTGAGTGCAGTTATTTCTGAACGGGAGCCTGTCAGCCTGAGTGGACTTATTTCTGAACGGGACCAGTCAGCCTGAGTTATTTCTGAACGGGAGCCTGTCAGCCTGATTGCAGTTATTTCTGAACGAGAGCCTGTCAGCCTGAGTTATTTCTGAACGGGAGCCTGTCAGCCTGAGTTATTTCTGAACGGGAGCCTGTCAGCCTGAGTTATTTCTGAACGGGAGCCTGTCAGCCTGAGTTATTTCTGAACGGGAGCCTGTCAACCTGAGTTATTTCTGAACGGGAGCCAGTCAGCCTGAGTTATTTCTGAACGGGAGCCTGTCAGCCTGAGTTATTTCTGAACGGGAGCCTGTCAGCATGAGTTATTTCTGAACGGGAGCTTGTCAGCCTGAGTGCAGTTATTTCTGAACGGGAGCCTGTCAGCCTGAGTGCACTTATTTCTGAACGGGAGCCAGTCAGCCTGAGTTATTTCTGAACGGGAGCCTGTCAGCCTGAGTGCAGTTATTTCTGAACGGGAGCCTGTCAGCCTGAGTGGACTTATTTCTGAACGGGAGCCAGTCAGCCTGAGTTATTTCTGAACGGGAGCCTGTCAGCCTGATTGCAGTTATTTCTGAACGGGAGCCTGTCAGCCTGAGTTATTTCTGAACGAGAGCCAGTCAGCCTGAGTGGAGTTATTTCTGAACGAGAGCCTGTCAGCCTGAGTGCAGCTGTTTCTGAACAAGAGGCAGTCAGCCTGAGTTATTTCTGAACGAGAGCCTGTCAGCCTGAGCTATTTCTGAACGAGAGCCTGTCAGCCTGAGTGCAGTTATTTCTGAACGAGAGCCTGTCAGCCTGAGTTATTTCTGAACGAGAGCCTGTCAGCCTGAGTGCAGTTATTTCTGAACGGGAGCCTGTCAGCCTGAGTGTAGTTATTTCTGAACGGGAGCCTGTCAGCCTGAGTGTAGTTATTTCTGAACGGGAGCCTGTCAGCCTGAGTGCAGTTATTTCTGAACGAGAGCCTGTCAGCCTGAGTGCAGCTGTTTCTGAACAAGAGGCAGTCAGCCTGAGTTATTTCTGAACGAGAGCCTGTCAGCCTGAGTTATTTCTGAACGAGAGCCAGTCAGCCTGAGTGCAGTTATTTCTGAACGGGAGCCTGTCAGCCTGAGTGCAGTTATTTCTGAATGAGAGCCTGTCAGCCTGAGTGCAGTTATTTCTGAACTGGAGCCTGTCAGCCTGAGTGCAGCTGTTTCTGAACAAGAGGCAGTCAGCCTGAGTTATTTCTGAACGAGAGCCTGTCAGCCTGAGTGCAGTTATTTCTGAACGAGAGCCTGTCAGCCTGAGTGCAGTTATTTCTGAACCGGAGCCTGTCAGCCTGAGTGCAGCTGTTTCTGAACAAGAGGCAGTCAGCCTGAGTTAAATCTGAACGGGAGCCTGTCAACCTGAGTTATTTCTGAACGGGAGCCTGTCAACCTGAGTTATTTCTGAACGGGAGCCTGTCAGCCTGAGTTATTTCTGAACGGGAGCCTGTCAGCCTGAGTTATTTCTGAACGGGAGCCTGTCAACCTGAGTTATTTCTGAACGGGAGCCAGTCAGCCTGAGTTATTGCTGAACGGGAGCCTGTCAGCCTGAGTTATTTCTGAACGGGAGCCTGTCAGCCTGAGTTATTTCTGAACGGGAGCAAGTCAGCCTGAGTTATTTCTGAACGGGAGCCTGTCAGCCTGAGTTATTTCTGAACGGGAGCCAGTCAGCCTGAGTTATTTCTGAACGGGAGCCTGTCAGCCTGAGTTATTTCTGAACGGGAGCCTGTCAGCCTGAGTTATTTCTGAACGGGAGCCAGTCAGCCTGAGTTATTTCTGAACGGGAGCCAGTCGGCCTGAGTTATTTCTGAACGGGAGCCAGTCAGCCTGAGTTATTTCTGAACAGGAGCCTGTCAGCCTGAGTGCAGTTATTTCTGAACGGGAGCCTGTCAGCCTGAGTGGACTTATTTCTGAACGGGAGCCAGTCAGCCTGAGTTATTTCTGAACGGGAGCCTGTCAGCCTGAGTTATTTCTGAACGGGAGCCTGTCAGCCTGAGTTATTTCTGAACGGGAGCCAGTCAGCCTGAGTTATTTCTGAACGGGAGCCAGTCAGCCTGAGTTATTTCTGAACGGGAGCCAGTCAGCCTGAGTTATTTCTGAACAGGAGCCTGTCAGCCTGAGTGCAGTTATTTCTGAACGGGAGCCTGTCAGCCTGAGTGGACTTATTTCTTAACGGGAGCCAGTCAGCCTGAGTTATTTCTGAACGGGAGCCTGTCAGCCTAATTGCAGTTATTTCTGAACGAGAGCCTGTCAGCCTGAGTTATTTCTGAACGGGAGCCTGTCAGCCTGAGTTATTTCTGAACGGGAGCCTGTCAGCCTGAGTTATTTCTGAACGGGAGCATGTCAACCTGAGTTATTTCTGAACGGGAGCCAGTCAGCCTGAGTTATTTCTGAACGGGAGCCTGTCAGCCTGAGTTATTTCTGAACGGGAGCCTGTCAGCCTGAGTTATTTCTGAACGGGAGCCTGTCAACCTGAGTTATTTCTGAACGGGAGCCAGTCAGCCTGAGTTATTTCTGAACGGGAGCCTGTCAGCCTGAGTTATTTCTGAACGGGAGCCTGTCAGCCTGAGTGCACTTACGTCTGAACGGGAGCCAGTCAGCCTGAGTTATTTCTGAACGGGAGCCAGTCAGCCTGAGTTATTTCTGAACGGGAGCCAGTCAGCCTGAGTTATTTCTGAACAGGAGCCTGTCAGCCTGAGTGCAGTTATTTCTGAACGGGAGCCTGTCAGCCTGAGTGCACTTATTTCTGAACGGGAGCCAGTCAGCCTGAGTTATTTCTGAACGGGAGCCTGTCAGCCTGAGTGCAGTTATTTCTGAACGGGAGCCTGTCAGCCTGAGTGGACTTATTTCTGAACGGGACCAGTCAGCCTGAGTTATTTCTGAACGGGAGCCTGTCAGCCTGATTGCAGTTATTTCTGAACGAGAGCCTGTCAGCCTGAGTTATTTCTGAACGAGAGCCAGTCAGCCTGAGTGCAGTTATTTCTGAACGAGAGCCTGTCAGCCTGAGTGCAGCTGTTTCTGAACAAGAGGCAGTCAGCCTGAGTTATTTCTGAACGAGAGCCTGTCAGCCTGAGTTATTTCTGAACGAGAGCCTGTCAGCCTGAGTGCAGTTATTTCTGAACGAGAGCCTGTCAGCCTGAGTTATTTCTGAACGAGAGCCTGTCAGCCTGAGTGCAGCTGTTTCTGAACAAGAGGCAGTCAGCCTGAGTTATTTCTGAACGAGAGCCTGTCAGCCTGAGTTATTTCTGAACGAGAGCCAGTCAGCCTGAGTGCAGTTATTTCTGAACGGGAGCCTGTCAGCCTGAGGGCAGTTATTTCTGAATGAGAGCCTGTCAGCCTGAGTGCAGTTATTTCTGAACCGGAGCCTGTCAGCCTGAGTGCAGCTGCTTCTGAACAAGAGGCAGTCAGCCTGAGTTATTTCTGAACGAGAGCCTGTCAGCCTGAGTGCAGTTATTTCTGAACGAGAGCCTGTCAGCCTGAGTGCAGTTATTTCTGAACCGGAGCCTGTCAGCCTGAGTGCAGCTGTTTCTGAACAAGAGGCAGTCAGCCTGAGTTAAATCTGAACGGGAGCCTGTCAACCTGAGTTATTTCTGAACGGGAGCCTGTCAACCTGAGTTATTTCTGAACGGGAGCCTGTCAGCCTGAGTTATTTCTGAACGGGAGCCTGTCAGCCTGAGTTATTTCTGAACGGGAGCCTGTCAACCTGAGTTATTTCTGAACGGGAGCCAGTCAGCCTGAGTTATTGCTGAACGGGAGCCTGTCAGCCTGAGTTATTTCTGAACGGGAGCCTGTCAGCCTGAGTTATTTCTGAACGGGAGCAAGTCAGCCTGAGTTATTTCTGAACGGGAGCCTGTCAGCCTGAGTTATTTCTGAACGGGAGCCAGTCAGCCTGAGTTATTTCTGAACGGGAGCCTGTCAGCCTGAGTTATTTCTGAACGGGAGCCTGTCAGCCTGAGTTATTTCTGAACGGGAGCCAGTCAGCCTGAGTTATTTCTGAACGGGAGCCAGTCGGCCTGAGTTATTTCTGAACGGGAGCCTGTCAGCCTGAGTTATTTCTGAACGGGAGCCTGTCAGCCTGAGTTATTTCTGAACGGGAGCCTGTCAACCTGAGTTATTTCTGAACGGGAGCCAATCAGCCTGAGTTATTTCTGAACGGGAGCCTGTCAACCTGAGTTATTTCTGAACGGGAGCCTGTCAGCCTGAGTTATTTCTGAACGGGAGCCTGTCAGCCTGAGTGCAGTTATTTCTGAACGGGAGCCTGTCAGCCTGAGTGCACTTATTTCTGAACGGGAGCCAGTCAGCCTGAGTTATTTCTGAACTGGAGCCTGTCAGCCTGAGTTATTTCTGAACGGGAGCCTGTCAGCCTGAGTTATTTCTGAACGGGAGCCTGTCAGCCTGAGTTATTTCTGAACGGGAGCCTGTCAACCTGAGTTATTTCTGAACGGGAGCCTGTCAGCCTGAGTTATTTCTGAACGGGAGCCTGTCAGCCTTAGTGCAGTTATTTCTGAACGGGAGCCTGTCAGCCTGAGTGCACTTATTTCTGAACGGGAGCCAGTCAGCCTGAGTTATTTCTGAACTGGAGCCTGTCAGCCTGAGTTATTTCTGAACGGGAGCCTGTCAGCCTGAGTTATTTCTGAACGGGAGCCTGTCAGCCTGAGTTATTTCTGAACGGGAGCCTGTCAACCTGAGTTATTTCTGAACGGGAGCCAGTCAGCCTGAGTTATTTCTGAACGGGAGCCTGTCAGCCTGAGTTATTTCTGAACGGGAGCCTGTCAGCCTGAGTTATTTCTGAACGGGAGCCTGTCAGCCTGAGTGCAGTTATTTCTGAACGGGAGCCTGTCAGCCTGAGTGCACTTATTTCTGAACGGGAGCCAGTCAGCCTGAGTTATTTCTGAACTGGAGCCTGTCAGCCTGAGTGCAGTTATTTCTGAACGGGAGCCTGTCAGCCTGAGTGGACTTATTTCTGAACGGGAGCCAGTCAGCCTGAGTTATTTCTGAACGGGAGCCTGTCAGCCTGAGTGCAGTTATTTATGAACGAGAGCCTGTCAGCCTGAGTTATTTCTGAACGGGAGCCTGTCAGCCTGAGTTATTTCTGAACGGGAGCCAGTCAGCCTGAGTTATTTCTGAACGGGAGCCTGTCAGCCTGAGTTATTTCTGAACGGGAGCCTGTCAGCCTGAGTTATTTCTGAACGGGAGCCAGTCAGCCTGAGTTATTTCTGAACGGGAGCCAGTCAGCCTGAGTTATTTCTGAACGGGAGCCAGTCAGCCTGAGTTATTTCTGAACAGGAGCCTGTCAGCCTGAGTGCAGTTATTTCTGAACGGGAGCCTGTCAGCCTGAGTGCACTTATTTCTGAACGGGAGCCTGTCAGCCTGAGTGGACTTATTTCTGAACGGGACCAGTCAGCCTTAGTTATTTCTGAACGGGAGCCTGTCAGCCTGATTGCAGTTATTTCTGAACGAGAGCCTGTCAGCCTGAGTTATTTCTGAACGGGAGCCTGTCAGCCTGAGTTATTTCTGAACGGGAGCCTGTCAACCTGAGTTATTTCTGAACGGGAGCCAGTCAGCCTGAGTTATTTCTGAACGGGAGCCTGTCAGCCTGAGTGCAGTTATTTCTGAACGGGAGCCTGTCAGCCTGAGTGGACTTATTCCTGAACGGGACCAGTCAGCCTGAGTTATTTCTGAACGGGAGCCTGTCAGCCTGATTGCAGTTATTTCTGAACGAGAGCCTGTCAGCCTGAGTTATTTCTGAACGGGAGCCTGTCAGCCTGAGTTATTTCTGAACGGGAGCCTGTCAGCCTGAGTGCAGTTATTTCTGAACGGGAGCCTGTCAGCCTGAGTGCACTTATTTCTGAACGGGAGCCAGTCAGCCTGAGTTATTTCTGAACGGGAGCCTGTCAGCCTGAGTGCAGTTATTTCTGAACGGGAGCCTGTCAGCCTGAGTGGACTTATTTCTGAACGGGAGCCAGTCAGCCTGAGTTATTTCTGAACGGGAGCCTGTCAGCCTGATTGCAGTTATTTCTGAACGAGAGCCTGTCAGCCTGAGTTATTTCTGAACGAGAGCCAGTCAGCCTGAGTGCAGTTATTTCTGAACGAGAGCCTGTCAGCCTGAGTGCAGCTGTTTCTGAACAAGAGGCAGTCAGCCTGAGTTATTTCTGAACGAGAGCCTGTCAGCCTGAGTTATTTCTGAACGAGAGCCTGTCAGCCTGAGTGCAGTTATTTCTGAACGAGAGCCTGTCAGCCTGAGTTATTTCTGAACGAGAGCCTGTCAGCCTGAGTGCAGTTATTTCTGAACGGGAGCCTGTCAGCCTGAGTGTAGTTATTTCTGAACGGGAGCCTGTCAGCCTGAGTGTAGTTATTTCTGAACGGGAGCCTGTCAGCCTGAGTGCAGTTATTTCTGAACGAGAGCCTGTCAGCCTGAGTGCAGCTGTTTCTGAACAAGAGGCAGTCAGCCTGAGTTATTTCTGAACGAGAGCCTGTCAGCCTGAGTTATTTCTGAACGAGAGCCAGTCAGCCTGAGTGCAGTTATTTCTGAACGGGAGCCTGTCAGCCTGAGTGCAGTTATTTCTGAATGAGAGCCTGTCAGCCTGAGTGCAGTTATTTCTGAACCGGAGCCTGTCAGCCTGAGTGCAGCTGTTTCTGAACAAGAGGCAGTCAGCCTGAGTTATTTCTGAACGAGAGCCTGTCAGCCTGAGTGCAGTTATTTCTGAACGAGAGCCTGTCAGCCTGAGTGCAGTTATTTCTGAACCGGAGCCTGTCAGCCTGAGTGCAGCTGTTTCTGAACAAGAGGCAGTCAGCCTGAGTTAAATCTGAACGGGAGCCTGTCAACCTGAGTTATTTCTGAACGGGAGCCTGTCAACCTGAGTTATTTCTGAACGGGAGCCTGTCAGCCTGAGTTATTTCTGAACGGGAGCCTGTCAGCCTGAGTTATTTCTGAACGGGAGCCAGTCAGCCTGAGTGCAGTTATTTCTGAACGGGAGCCTGTCAGCCTGAGTGGACTTATTTCTGAACGGGAGCCAGTCAGCCTGAGTTATTTCTGAACGGGAGCCTGTCAGCCTGAGTTATTTCTGAACGGGAGCCAGTCAGCCTGAGTTATTTCTGAACGGGAGCCTGTCAGCCTGAGTTATTTCTGAACGGGAGCCTGTCAGCCTGAGTTATTTCTGAACGGGAGCCAGTCAGCCTGAGTTATTTCTGAACGGGAGCCAGTCAGCCTGAGTTATTTCTGAACGGGAGCCAGTCAGCCTGAGTTATTTCTGAACAGGAGCCTGTCAGCCTGAGTGCAGTTATTTCTGAACGGGAGCCTGTCAGCCTGAGTGGACTTATTTCTTAACGGGAGCCAGTCAGCCTGAGTTATTTCTGAACGGGAGCATGTCAGCCTAATTGCAGTTATTTCTGAACGAGAGCCTGTCAGCCTGAGTTATTTCTGAACGGGAGCCTGTCAGCCTGAGTTATTTCTGAACGGGAGCCTGTCAGCCTGAGTTATTTCTGAACGGGAGCCTGTCAACCTGAGTTATTTCTGAACGGGAGCCAGTCAGCCTGAGTTATTTCTGAACGGGAGCCTGTCAACCTGAGTTATTTCTGAACGGGAGCCTGTCAGCCTGAGTTATTTCTGAACGGGAGCCTGTCAGCCTGAGTGCAGTTATTTCTGAACGGGAGCCTGTCAGCCTGAGTGTACTTATTTCTGAACGGGAGCCAGTCAGCCTGAGTTATTTCTGAACTGGAGCCTGTCAGCCTGAGTTATTTCTGAACGGGAGCCTGTCAGCCTGAGTTATTTCTGAACGGGAGCCTGTCAACCTGAGTTATTTCTGAACGGGACCCAGTCAGCCTGAGTTATTTCTGAACGGGAGCCTGTCAGCCTGAGTTATTTCTGAACGGGAGCCTGTCAGCCTGAGTGCAGTTATTTCTGAACGGGAGCCTGTCAGCCTGAGTGTACTTATTTCTGAACGGGAGCCAGTCAGCCTGAGTTATTTCTGAACTGGAGCCTGTCAACCTGAGTTATTTCTGAACGGGAGCCTGTCAGCCTGAGTGCAGTTATTTCTGAACGGGAGCCTGTCAGCCTGAGTGGACTTATTTCTGAACGGGAGCCAGTCAGCCTGAGTTATTTCTGAACGGGAGCCTGTCAGCCTGATTGCAGTTATTTCTGAACGAGAGCCTGTCAGCCTGAGTTATTTCTGAACGAGAGCCAGTCAGCCTGAGTGCAGTTATTTCTGAACGAGAGCCTGTCAGCCTGAGTGCAGCTGTTTCTGAACAAGAGGCAGTCAGCCTGAGTTATTTCTGAACGAGAGCCTGTCAGCCTGAGTTATTTCTGAACGAGAGCCTGTCAGCCTGAGTGCAGTTATTTCTGAACGAGAGCCTGTCAGCCTGAGTTATTTCTGAACGAGAGCCTGTCAGCCTGAGTGCAGTTATTTCTGAACGGGAGCCTGTCAGCCTGAGTGTAGTTATTTCTGAACGGGAGCCTGTCAGCCTGAGTGTAGTTATTTCTGAACGGGAGCCTGTCAGCCTGAGTGCAGTTATTTCTGAACGAGAGCCTGTCAGCCTGAGTGCAGCTGTTTCTGAACAAGAGGCAGTCAGCCTGAGTTATTTCTGAACGAGAGCCTGTCAGCCTGAGTTATTTCTGAACGAGAGCCAGTCAGCCTGAGTGCAGTTATTTCTGAACGGGAGCCTGTCAGCCTGAGTGCAGTTATTTCTGAATGAGAGCCTGTCAGCCTGAGTGCAGTTATTTCTGAACCGGAGCCTGTCAGCCTGAGTGCAGCTGTTTCTGAACAAGAGGCAGTCAGCCTGAGTTATTTCTGAACGAGAGCCTGTCAGCCTGAGTGCAGTTATTTCTGAATGAGAGCCTGTCAGCCTGAGTGCAGTTATTTCTGAACCGGAGCCTGTCAGCCTGAGTGCAGCTGTTTCTGAACAAGAGGCAGTCAGCCTGAGTTAAATCTGAACGGGAGCCTGTCAACCTGAGTTATTTCTGAACGGGAGCCTGTCAACCTGAGTTATTTCTGAACGGGAGCCTGTCAGCCTGAGTTATTTCTGAACGGGAGCCTGTCAGCCTGAGTTATTTCTGAACGGGAGCCTGTCAACCTGAGTTATTTCTGAACGGGAGCCAGTCAGCCTGAGTTATTGCTGAACGGGAGCCTGTCAGCCTGAGTTATTTCTGAACGGGAGCCTGTCAGCCTGAGTTATTTCTGAACGGGAGCAAGTCAGCCTGAGTTATTTCTGAACGGGAGCCTGTCAGCCTGAGTTATTTCTGAACGGGAGCCAGTCAGCCTGAGTTATTTCTGAACGGGAGCCTGTCAGCCTGAGTTATTTCTGAACGGGAGCCTGTCAGCCTGAGTTATTTCTGAACGGGAGCCAGTCAGCCTGAGTGCAGTTATTTCTGAACGGGAGCCTGTCAGCCTGAGTGGACTTATTTCTGAACGGGAGCCTGTCAGCCTGAGTTATTTCTGAACGGGAGCCAGTCAGCCTGAGTTATTTCTGAACGGGAGCCTGTCAGCCTGAGTTATTTCTGAACGGGAGCCTGTCAGCCTGAGTTATTTCTGAACGGGAGCCAGTCAGCCTGAGTTATTTCTGAACGGGAGCCAGTCAGCCTGAGTTATTTCTGAACGGGAGCCAGTCAGCCTGAGTTATTTCTGAACAGGAGCCTGTCAGCCTGAGTGCAGTTATTTCTGAACGGGAGCCTGTCAGCCTGAGTGGACTTATTTCTTAACGGGAGCCAGTCAGCCTGAGTTATTTCTGAACGGGAGCCTGTCAGCCTAATTGCAGTTATTTCTGAACGAGAGCCTGTCAGCCTGAGTTATTTCTGAACGGGAGCCTGTCAGCCTGAGTTATTTCTGAACGGGAGCCTGTCAGCCTGAGTTATTTCTGAACGGGAGCCTGTCAACCTGAGTTATTTATGAACGGGAGCCAGTCAGCCTGAGTTATTTCTGAACGGGAGCCTGTCAACCTGAGTTATTTCTGAACGGGAGCCTGTCAGCCTGAGTTATTTCTGAACGGGAGCCTGTCAGCCTGAGTGCAGTTATTTCTGAACGGGAGCCTGTCAGCCTGAGTGTACTTATTTCTGAACGGGAGCCAGTCAGCCTGAGTTATTTCTGAACTGGAGCCTGTCAGCCTGAGTTATTTCTGAACGGGAGCCTGTCAGCCTGAGTTATTTCTGAACGGGAGCCTGTCAACCTGAGTTATTTCTGAACGGGAGCCAGTCAGCCTGAGTTATTTCTGAACGGGAGCCTGTCAGCCTGAGTTATTTCTGAACGGGAGCCTGTCAGCCTGAGTTATTTCTGAACGGGAGCCTGTCAGCCTGAGTTATTTCTGAACGGGAGCCTGTCAGCCTGAGTTATTTCTGAACGGGAGCCTGTCAACCTGAGTTATTTCTGAACGGGAGCCTGTCAGCCTGAGTTATTTCTGAACGAGAGCCTGTCAGCCTGAGTTATTTCTGAACGGGAGCCTGTCAGCCTGAGTTATTTCTGAACGGGAGCCTGTCAGCCTGAGTTATTTCTGAACGGGAGCCTGTCAACCTGAGTTATTTCTGAACGGGAGCCAGTCAGCCTGAGTTATTTCTGAACGGGAGCCTGTCAACCTGAGTTATTTCTGAACGGGAGCCTGTCAGCCTGAGTTATTTCTGAACGGGAGCCTGTCAGCCTGAGTTATTTCTGAACGGGAGCCTGTCAACCTGAGTTATTTCTGAACGGGAGCCTGTCAGCCTGAGTTATTTCTGAACGGGAGCCTGTCAGCCTGAGTTATTTCTGAACGGGAGCCTGTCAACCTGAGTTATTTCTGAACGGGAGCCTGTCAGCCTGAGTTATTTCTGAACGGGAGCCTGTCAGCCTGAGTTATTTCTGAACGGGAGCCTGTCAGCCTGAGTGCAGTTATTTCTGAACGGGAGCCTGTCAGCCTGAGTGCACTTATTTCTGAACGGGAGCCAGTCAGCCTGAGTTATTTCTGAACGGGAGCCTGTCAGCCTGAGTGCAGTTATTTATGAACGAGAGCCTGTCAGCCTGAGTTATTTCTGAACGGGAGCCTGTCAGCCTGAGTTATTTCTGAACGGGAGCCAGTCAGCCTGAGTTATTTCTGAACGGGAGCCTGTCAGCCTGAGTTATTTCTGAACGGGAGCCTGTCAGCCTGAGTTATTTCTGAACGGGAGCCAGTCAGCCTGAGTTATTTCTGAACGGGAGCCAGTCAGCCTGAGTTATTTCTGAACGGGAGCCAGTCAGCCTGAGTTATTTCTGAACAGGAGCCTGTCAGCCTGAGTGCAGTTATTTCTGAACGGGAGCCTGTCAGCCTGAGTGCACTTATTTCTGAACGGGAGCCAGTCAGCCTGAGTTATTTCTGAACGGGAGCCTGTCAGCCTGAGTGCAGTTATTTCTGAACGGGAGCCTGTCAGCCTGAGTGGACTTATTTCTGAACGGGACCAGTCAGCCTTAGTTATTTCTGAACGGGAGCCTGTCAGCCTGATTGCAGTTATTTCTGAACGAGAGCCTGTCAGCCTGAGTTATTTCTGAACGGGAGCCTGTCAGCCTGAGTTATTTCTGAACGGGAGCCTGTCAACCTGAGTTATTTCTGAACGGGAGCCAGTCAGCCTGAGTTATTTCTGAACGGGAGCCTGTCAGCCTGAGTGCAGTTATTTCTGAACGGGAGCCTGTCAGCCTGAGTGGACTTATTTCTGAACGGGACCAGTCAGCCTGAGTTATTTCTGAACGGGAGCCTGTCAGCCTGATTGCAGTTATTTCTGAACGAGAGCCTGTCAGCCTGAGTTATTTCTGAACGAGAGCCTGTCAGCCTGAGTTATTTCTGAACGGGAGCCTGTCAGCCTGAGTGCAGTTATTTCTGAACGGGAGCCTGTCAGCCTGAGTGCACTTATTTCTGAACGGGAGCCAGTCAGCCTGAGTTATTTCTGAACGGGAGCCTGTCAGCCTGAGTGCAGTTATTTCTGAACGGGAGCCTGTCAGCCTGAGTGGACTTATTTCTGAACGGGAGCCAGTCAGCCTGAGTTATTTCTGAACGGGAGCCTGTCAGCCTGATTGCAGTTATTTCTGAACAAGAGCCTGTCAGCCTGAGTTATTTCTGAACGAGAGCCAGTCAGCCTGAGTGCAGTTATTTCTGAACGAGAGCCTGTCAGCCTGAGTGCAGCTGTTTCTGAACAAGAGGCAGTCAGCCTGAGTTATTTCTGAACGAGAGCCTGTCAGCCTGAGTTATTTCTGAACGAGAGCCTGTCAGCCTGAGTGCAGTTATTTCTGAACGAGAGCCTGTCAGCCTGAGTTATTTCTGAACGAGAGCCTGTCAGCCTGAGTGCAGTTATTTCTGAACGGGAGCCTGTCAGCCTGAGTGTAGTTATTTCTGAACGGGAGCCTGTCAGCCTGAGTGTAGTTATTTCTGAACGGGAGCCTGTCAGCCTGAGTGCAGTTATTTCTGAACGAGAGCCTGTCAGCCTGAGTGCAGCTGTTTCTGAACAAGAGGCAGTCAGCCTGAGTTATTTCTGAACGAGAGCCTGTCAGCCTGAGTTATTTCTGAACGAGAGCCAGTCAGCCTGAGTGCAGTTATTTCTGAACGGGAGCCTGTCAGCCTGAGTGCAGTTATTTCTGAATGAGAGCCTGTCAGCCTGAGTGCAGTTATTTCTGAACCGGAGCCTGTCAGCCTGAGTGCAGCTGTTTCTGAACAAGAGGCAGTCAGCCTGAGTTATTTCTGAACGAGAGCCTGTCAGCCTGAGTGCAGTTATTTCTGAACGAGAGCCTGTCAGCCTGAGTGCAGTTATTTCTGAACCGGAGCCTGTCAGCCTGAGTGCAGCTGTTTCTGAACAAGAGGCAGTCAGCCTGAGTTAAATCTGAACGGGAGCCTGTCAACCTGAGTTATTTCTGAACGGGAGCCTGTCAACCTGAGTTATTTCTGAACGGGAGCCTGTCAGCCTGAGTTATTTCTGAACGGGAGCCTGTCAGCCTGAGTTATTTCTGAACGGGAGCCTGTCAACCTGAGTTATTTCTGAACGGGAGCCAGTCAGCCTGAGTTATTGCTGAACGGGAGCCTGTCAGCCTGAGTTTTTCTGAACGGGAGCCTGTCAGCCTGAGTTATTTCTGAACGGGAGCCAGTCAGCCTGAGTTATTTCTGAACAGGAGCCAGTCAGCCTGAGTTATTTCTGAACGGGAGCCTGTCAGCCTGAGTTATTTCTGAACGGGAGCCAGTCGGCCTGAGTTATTTCTGAACGGGAGCCAGTCAGCCTGAGTTATTTCTGAACAGGAGCCTGTCAGCCTGAGTGCAGTTATTTCTGAACGGGAGCCTGTCAGCCTGAGTGGACTTATTTCTGAACGGGAGCCAGTCAGCCTGAGTTATTTCTGAACGGGAGCCTGTCAGCCTGAGTTATTTCTGAACGGGAGCCAGTCAGCCTGAGTTATTTCTGAACGGGAGCCTGTCAGCCTGAGTTATTTCTGAACGGGAGCCTGTCAGCCTGAGTTATTTCTGAACGGGAGCCAGTCAGCCTGAGTTATTTCTGAACGGGAGCCAGTCAGCCTGAGTTATTTCTGAACGGGAGCCTGTCAGCCTGAGTGCAGTTATTTCTGAACGGGAGCCTGTCAGCCTGAGTGGACTTATTTCTGAACGGGAGCCAGTCAGCCTGAGTTATTTCTGAACGGGAGCCTGTCAGCCTGATTGCAGTTATTTCTGAACGAGAGCCTGTCAGCCTGAGTTATTTCTGAACGGGAGCCTGTCAGCCTGAGTTATTTCTGAACGGGAGCCTGTCAGCCTGAGTTATTTCTGAACGGGAGCCTGTCAGCCTGATTGCAGTTATTTCTGAACGAGAGCCTGTCAGCCTGAGTTATTTCTGAACGGGGGCCTGTCAGCCTGAGTTATTTCTGAACGGGAGCCTGTCAGCCTGAGTTATTTCTGAACGGGAGCCTGTCAACCTGAGTTATTTCTGAACGGGAGCCAGTCAGCCTGAGTTATTTCTGAACGGGAGCCTGTCAGCCTGAGTTATTTCTGAACGGGAGCCTGTCAGCCTGAGTTATTTCTGAACGGGAGCCTGTCAGCCTGAGTGCAGTTATTTCTGAACGGGAGCCTGTCAGCCTGAGTGCACTTATTTCTGAACGGGAGCCAGTCAGCCTGAGTTATTTCTGAACTGGAGCCTGTCAGCCTGAGTGCAGTTATTTCTGAACGGGAGCCTGTCAGCCTGAGTGGACTTATTTCTGAACGGGAGCCAGTCAGCCTGAGTTATTTCTGAACGGGAGCCTGTCAGCCTGAGTGCAGTTATTTATGAACGAGAGCCTGTCAGCCTGAGTTATTTCTGAACGGGAGCCTGTCAGCCTGAGTTATTTCTGAACGGGAGCCAGTCAGCCTGAGTTATTTCTGAACAGGAGCCTGTCAGCCTGAGTGCAGTTATTTCTGAACGGGAGCCTGTCAGCCTGAGTGGACTTATTTCTGAACGGGAGCCAGTCAGCCTGAGTTATTTCTGAACGGGAGCCTGTCAGCCTGAGTTATTTCTGAACGGGAGCCAGTCAGCCTGAGTTATTTCTGAACAGGAGCCTGTCAGCCTGAGTGCAGTTATTTCTGAACGGGAGCCTGTCAGCCTGAGTGGACTTATTTCTGAACGGGAGCCAGTCAGCCTGAGTTATTTCTGAACGGGAGCCTGTCAGCCTGAGTTATTTCTGAACGGGAGCCAGTCAGCCTGAGTTATTTCTGAACGGGAGCCTGTCAGCCTGAGTTATTTCTGAACGGGAGCCTGTCAGCCTGAGTTATTTCTGAACGGGAGCCTGTCAGCCTGAGTTATTTCTGAACGGGAGCCTGTCAGCCTGAGTGCAGTTATTTCTGAACGGGAGCCTGTCAGCCTGAGTGCACTTATTTCTGAACGGGAGCCAGTCAGCCTGAGTTATTTCTGAACTGGAGCCTGTCAGCCTGAGTGCAGTTATTTCTGAACGGGAGCCTGTCAGCCTGAGTGGACTTATTTCTGAACGGGAGCCAGTCAGCCTGAGTTATTTCTGAACGGGAGCCTGTCAGCCTGAGTGCAGTTATTTATGAACGAGAGCCTGTCAGCCTGAGTTATTTCTGAACGGGAGCCTGTCAGCCTGAGTTATTTCTGAACGGGAGCCAGTCAGCCTGAGTTATTTCTGAACAGGAGCCTGTCAGCCTGAGTGCAGTTATTTCTGAACGGGAGCCTGTCAGCCTGAGTGGACTTATTTCTGAACGGGAGCCAGTCAGCCTGAGTTATTTCTGAACGGGAGCCTGTCAGCCTGAGTTATTTCTGAACGGGAGCCAGTCAGCCTGAGTTATTTCTGAACGGGAGCCTGTCAGCCTGAGTTATTTCTGAACGGGAGCCTGTCAGCCTGAGTTATTTCTGAACGGGAGCCAGTCAGCCTGAGTTATTTCTGAACGGGAGCCAGTCAGCCTGAGTTATTTCTGAACGGGAGCCAGTCAGCCTGAGTTATTTCTGAACAGGAGCCTGTCAGCTTGAGTGCAGTTATTTCTGAACGGGAGCCTGTCAGCCTGAGTGGACTTATTTCTGAACGGGAGCCAGTCAGCCTGAGTTATTTCTGAACGGGAGCCTGTCAGCCTGATTGCAGTTATTTCTGAACGAGAGCCTGTCAGCCTGAGTTATTTCTGAACGGGAGCCTGTCAGCCTGAGTTATTTCTGAACGGGAGCCTGTCAGCCTGAGTTATTTCTGAACGAGAGCCTGTCAGCCTGAGTTATTTCTGAACGAGAGCCTGTCAGCCTGAGTGCAGTTATTTCAGAACGGGAGCCTGTCAGCCTGAGTGTAGTTATTTCTGAACGGGAGCCTGTCAGCCTGAGTGTAGTTATTTCTGAACGGGAGCCTGTCAGCCTGAGTGCAGTTATTTCTGAACGAGAGCCTGTCAGCCTGAGTGCAGCTGTTTCTGAACAAGAGGCAGTCAGCCTGAGTTATTTCTGAACGAGAGCCTGTCAGCCTGAGTTATTTCTGAACGAGAGTCAGTCAGCCTGAGTGCAGTTATTTCTGAACGGGAGCCTGTCAGCCTGAGTGCAGTTATTTCTGAATGAGAGCCTGTCAGCCTGAGTGCAGTTATTTCTGAACGGGAGCCAGTCAGCCAGAGTTATTTCTGAACGGGAGCCTGTCAGCCTGATTGCAGTTATTTCTGAACGAGAGCCTGTCAGCCTGAGTTATTTCTGAACGGGAGCCTGTCAGCCTGAGTTATTTCTGAACGGGAGCCTGTCAGCCTGAGTTATTTCTGAACGGGAGCCTGTCAGCCTGATTGCAGTTATTTCTGAACGAGAGCCTGTCAGCCTGAGTTATTTCTGAACGGGGGCCTGTCAGCCTGAGTTATTTCTGAACGGGAGCCTGTCAGCCTGAGTTATTTCTGAACGGGAGCCTGTCAACCTGAGTTATTTCTGAACGGGAGCCAGTCAGCCTGAGTTATTTCTGAACGGGAGCCTGTCAGCCTGAGTTATTTCTGAACGGGAGCCTGTCAGCCTGAGTTATTTCTGAACGGGAGCCTGTCAGCCTGAGTGCAGTTATTTCTGAACGGGAGCCTGTCAGCCTGAGTGCACTTATTTCTGAACGGGAGCCAGTCAGCCTGAGTTATTTCTGAACTGGAGCCTGTCAGCCTGAGTGCAGTTATTTCTGAACGGGAGCCTGTCAGCCTGAGTGGACTTATTTCTGAACGGGAGCCAGTCAGCCTGAGTTATTTCTGAACGGGAGCCTGTCAGCCTGAGTGCAGTTATTTATGAACGAGAGCCTGTCAGCCTGAGTTATTTCTGAACGGGAGCCTGTCAGCCTGAGTTATTTCTGAACGGGAGCCAGTCAGCCTGAGTTATTTCTGAACAGGAGCCTGTCAGCCTGAGTGCAGTTATTTCTGAACGGGAGCCTGTCAGCCTGAGTGGACTTATTTCTGAACGGGAGCCAGTCAGCCTGAGTTATTTCTGAACGGGAGCCTGTCAGCCTGAGTTATTTCTGAACGGGAGCCAGTCAGCCTGAGTTATTTCTGAACAGGAGCCTGTCAGCCTGAGTGCAGTTATTTCTGAACGGGAGCCTGTCAGCCTGAGTGGACTTATTTCTGAACGGGAGCCAGTCAGCCTGAGTTATTTCTGAACGGGAGCCTGTCAGCCTGAGTTATTTCTGAACGGGAGCCAGTCAGCCTGAGTTATTTCTGAACGGGAGCCTGTCAGCCTGAGTTATTTCTGAACGGGAGCCTGTCAGCCTGAGTTATTTCTGAACGGGAGCCTGTCAGCCTGAGTTATTTCTGAACGGGAGCCTGTCAGCCTGAGTGCAGTTATTTCTGAACGGGAGCCTGTCAGCCTGAGTGCACTTATTTCTGAACGGGAGCCAGTCAGCCTGAGTTATTTCTGAACTGGAGCCTGTCAGCCTGAGTGCAGTTATTTCTGAACGGGAGCCTGTCAGCCTGAGTGGACTTATTTCTGAACGGGAGCCAGTCAGCCTGAGTTATTTCTGAACGGGAGCCTGTCAGCCTGAGTGCAGTTATTTATGAACGAGAGCCTGTCAGCCTGAGTTATTTCTGAACGGGAGCCTGTCAGCCTGAGTTATTTCTGAACGGGAGCCAGTCAGCCTGAGTTATTTCTGAACAGGAGCCTGTCAGCCTGAGTGCAGTTATTTCTGAACGGGAGCCTGTCAGCCTGAGTGGACTTATTTCTGAACGGGAGCCAGTCAGCCTGAGTTATTTCTGAACGGGAGCCTGTCAGCCTGAGTTATTTCTGAACGGGAGCCAGTCAGCCTGAGTTATTTCTGAACGGGAGCCTGTCAGCCTGAGTTATTTCTGAACGGGAGCCTGTCAGCCTGAGTTATTTCTGAACGGGAGCCAGTCAGCCTGAGTTATTTCTGAACGGGAGCCAGTCAGCCTGAGTTATTTCTGAACGGGAGCCAGTCAGCCTGAGTTATTTCTGAACAGGAGCCTGTCAGCTTGAGTGCAGTTATTTCTGAACGGGAGCCTGTCAGCCTGAGTGGACTTATTTCTGAACGGGAGCCAGTCAGCCTGAGTTATTTCTGAACGGGAGCCTGTCAGCCTGATTGCAGTTATTTCTGAACGAGAGCCTGTCAGCCTGAGTTATTTCTGAACGGGAGCCTGTCAGCCTGAGTTATTTCTGAACGGGAGCCTGTCAGCCTGAGTTATTTCTGAACGAGAGCCTGTCAGCCTGAGTTATTTCTGAACGAGAGCCTGTCAGCCTGAGTGCAGTTATTTCAGAACGGGAGCCTGTCAGCCTGAGTGTAGTTATTTCTGAACGGGAGCCTGTCAGCCTGAGTGTAGTTATTTCTGAACGGGAGCCTGTCAGCCTGAGTGCAGTTATTTCTGAACGAGAGCCTGTCAGCCTGAGTGCAGCTGTTTCTGAACAAGAGGCAGTCAGCCTGAGTTATTTCTGAACGAGAGCCTGTCAGCCTGAGTTATTTCTGAACGAGAGTCAGTCAGCCTGAGTGCAGTTATTTCTGAACGGGAGCCTGTCAGCCTGAGTGCAGTTATTTCTGAATGAGAGCCTGTCAGCCTGAGTGCAGTTATTTCTGAACCGGAGCCTGTCAGCCTGAGTGCAGCTGTTTCTGAACAAGAGGCAGTCAGCCTGAGTTATTTCTGAACGAGAGCCTGTCAGCCTGAGTGCAGTTATTTCTGAACGAGAGCCTGTCAGCCTGAGTGCAGTTATTTCTGAACCGGAGCCTGTCAGCCTGAGTGCAGTTGTTTCTGAACAAGAGGCAGTCAGCCTGAGTTAAATCTGAACGGGAGCCTGTCAACCTGAGTTATTTCTGAACGGGAGCCTGTCAACCTGAGTTATTTCTGAACGGGAGCCTGTCAGCCTGAGTTATTTCTGAACGGGAGCCTGTCAGCCTGAGTTATTTCTGAACGGGAGCCTGTCAACCTGAGTTATTTCTGAACGGGAGCCAGTCAGCCTGAGTTATTGCTGAACGGGAGCCTGTCAGCCTGAGTTATTTCTGAACGGGAGCCTGTCAGCCTGAGTTATTTCTGAACGGGAGCAAGTCAGCCTGAGTTATTTCTGAACGGGAGCCTGTCAGCCTGAGTTATTTCTGAACGGGAGCCAGTCAGCCTGAGTTATTTCTGAATGGGAGCCTGTCAGCCTGAGTTATTTCTGAACGGGAGCCAGTCAGCCTGAGTTATTTCTGAACGGGAGCCAGTCGGCCTGAGTTATTTCTGAATGGGAGCCAGTCAGCCTGAGTTATTTCTGAACAGGAGCCTGTCAGCCTGAGTGCAGTTATTTCTGAACGGGAGCCTGTCAGCCTGAGTGGACTTATTTCTGAACGGGAGCCAGTCAGCCTGAGTTATTTCTGAACGGGAGCCTGTCAGCCTGAGTTATTTCTGAACGGGAGCCTGTCAGCCTGAGTTATTTCTGAACGGGAGCCTGTCAGCCTGAGTTATTTCTGAACGGGAGCCTGTCAACCTGAGTTATTTCTGAACGGGAGCCAGTCAGCCTGAGTTATTTCTGAACGGGAGCCTGTCAGCCTGAGTTATTTCTGAACGGGAGCCTGTCAGCCTGAGTTATTTCTGAACGGGAGCCTGTCAGCCTGAGTGCAGTTATTTCTGAACGGGAGCCTGTCAGCCTGAGTGCACTTATTTCTGAACGGGAGCCAGTCAGCCTGAGTTATTTCTGAACTGGAGCCTGTCAGCCTGAGTGCAGTTATTTCTGAACGGGAGCCTGTCAGCCTGAGTGGACTTATTTCTGAACGGGAGCCAGTCAGCCTGAGTTATTTCTGAACGGGAGCCTGTCAGCCTGAGTGCAGTTATTTATGAACGAGAGCCTGTCAGCCTGAGTTATTTCTGAACGGGAGCCTGTCAGCCTGAGTTATTTCTGAACGGGAGCCAGTCAGCCTGAGTTATTTCTGAACAGGAGCCTGTCAGCCTGAGTGCAGTTATTTCTGAACGGGAGCCTGTCAGCCTGAGTGGACTTATTTCTGAACGGGAGCCAGTCAGCCTGAGTTATTTCTGAACGGGAGCCTGTCAGCCTGAGTTATTTCTGAACGGGAGCCAGTCAGCCTGAGTTATTTCTGAACGGGAGCCTGTCAGCCTGAGTTATTTCTGAACGGGAGCCTGTCAGCCTGAGTTATTTCTGAACGGGAGCCAGTCAGCCTGAGTTATTTCTGAACGGGAGCCAGTCAGCCTGAGTTATTTCTGAACGGGAGCCTGTCAGCCTGAGTTATTTCTGAACGGGAGCCAGTCAGCCTGAGTTATTTCTGAACAGGAGCCTGTCAGCCTGAGTGCAGTTATTTCTGAACGGGAGCCTGTCAGCCTGAGTGGACTTATTTCTGAACGGGAGCCAGTCAGCCTGAGTTATTTCTGAACGGGAGCCTGTCAGCCTGATTGCAGTTATTTCTGAACGAGAGCCTGTCAGCCTGAGTTATTTCTGAACGGGAGCCTGTCAGCCTGAGTTATTTCTGAACGGGAGCCTGTCAGCCTGAGTTATTTCTGAACGGGAGCCTGTCAGCCTGAGTTATTTCTGAACGGGAGCCTGTCAACCTGAGTTATTTCTGAACGGGAGCCAGTCAGCCTGAGTTATTTCTGAACGGGAGCCTGTCAGCCTGAGTTATTTCTGAACGGGAGCCTGTCAGCCTGAGTGCAGTTATTTCTGAACGGGAGCCTGTCAGCCTGAGTGGACTTATTTCTGAACGGGAGCCAGTCAGCCTGAGTTATTTCTGAACGGGAGCCTGTCAGCCTGAGTGCAGTTATTTATGAACGAGAGCCTGTCAGCCTGAGTTATTTCTGAACGGGAGCCTGTCAGCCTGAGTTATTTCTGAACGGGAGCCAGTCAGCCTGAGTTATTTCTGAACGGGAGCCTGTCAGCCTGAGTTATTTCTGAACGGGAGCCTGTCAGCCTGAGTTATTTCTGAACGGGAGCCAGTCAGCCTGAGTTATTTCTGAACGGGAGCTAGTCAGCCTGAGTTATTTCTGAACGGGAGCCAGTCAGCCTGAGTTATTTCTGAACAGGAGCCTGTCAGCCTGAGTGCAGTTATTTCTGAACGGGAGCCTGTCAGCCTGAGTGCACTTATTTCTGAACGGGAGCCTGTCAGCCTGAGTTATTTCTGAACGGGAGCCTGTCAGCCTGAGTTATTTCTGAACGGGAGCCTGTCAGCCTGAGTGCAGTTATTTCTGAACGGGAGCCTGTCAGCCTGAGTGCACTTATTTCTGAACGGGAGCCAGTCAGCCTGAGTTATTTCTGAACTGGAGCCTGTCAGCCTGAGTGCAGTTATTTCTGAACGGGAGCCTGTCAGCCTGAGTGGACTTATTTCTGAACGGGAGCCAGTCAGCCTGAGTTATTTCTGAACGGGAGCCTGTCAGCCTGAGTGCAGTTATTTATGAACGAGAGCCTGTCAGCCTGAGTTATTTCTGAACGGGAGCCTGTCAGCCTGAGTTATTTCTGAACGGGAGCCAGTCAGCCTGAGTTATTTCTGAACAGGAGCCTGTCAGCCTGAGTGCAGTTATTTCTGAACGGGAGCCTGTCAGCCTGAGTGGACTTATTTCTGAACGGGAGCCAGTCAGCCTGAGTTATTTCTGAACGGGAGCCTGTCAGCCTGAGTTATTTCTGAACGGGAGCCAGTCAGCCTGAGTTATTTCTGAACAGGAGCCTGTCAGCCTGAGTGCAGTTATTTCTGAACGGGAGCCTGTCAGCCTGAGTGGACTTATTTCTGAACGGGAGCCAGTCAGCCTGAGTTATTTCTGAACGGGAGCCTGTCAGCCTGAGTTATTTCTGAACGGGAGCCAGTCAGCCTGAGTTATTTCTGAACGGGAGCCTGTCAGCCTGAGTTATTTCTGAACGGGAGCCAGTCAGCCTGAGTTATTTCTGAACGGGAGCCAGTCAGCCTGAGTTATTTCT
Source organism: Oncorhynchus mykiss (assembly GCF_057628025.1). NCBI lineage: Eukaryota > Metazoa > Chordata > Actinopteri > Salmoniformes > Salmonidae > Oncorhynchus > Oncorhynchus mykiss. The sequence goes on along the minus strand of NC_143045.1, from coordinate 44,607,959 downwards.
GAACGGGAGCCTGTCAGCCTGAGTTATTTCTGAACGGGAGCCTGTCAGCCTGAGTTATTTCTGAACGGGAGCCTGTCAGCCTGAGTGCAGTTATTTCTGAACGGGAGCCTGTCAGCCTGAGTGCACTTATTTCTGAACGGGAGCCAGTCAGCCTGAGTTATTTCTGAACTGGAGCCTGTCAGCCTGAGTGCAGTTATTTCTGAACGGGAGCCTGTCAGCCTGAGTGGACTTATTTCTGAACGGGAGCCAGTCAGCCTGAGTTATTTCTGAACGGGAGCCTGTCAGCCTGAGTGCAGTTATTTATGAACGAGAGCCTGTCAGCCTGAGTTATTTCTGAACGGGAGCCTGTCAGCCTGAGTTATTTCTGAACGGGAGCCAGTCAGCCTGAGTTATTTCTGAATAGGAGCCTGTCAGCCTGAGTGCAGTTATTTCTGAACGGGAGCCTGTCAGCCTGAGTGGACTTATTTCTGAACGGGAGCCAGTCAGCCTGAGTTATTTCTGAACGGGAGCCTGTCAGCCTGAGTTATTTCTGAACGGGAGCCAGTCAGCCTGAGTTATTTCTGAACGGGAGCCTGTCAGCCTGAGTTATTTCTGAACGGGAGCCTGTCAGCCTGAGTTATTTCTGAACGGGAGCCAGTCAGCCTGAGTTATTTCTGAACGGGAGCCAGTCAGCCTGAGTTATTTCTGAACGGGAGCCAGTCAGCCTGAGTTATTTCTGAACAGGAGCCTGTCAGCCTGAGTGCAGTTATTTCTGAACGGGAGCCTGTCAGCCTGAGTGGACTTATTTCTGAACGGGAGCCAGTCAGCCTGAGTTATTTCTGAACGGGAGCCTGTCAGCCTGATTGCAGTTATTTCTGAACGAGAGCCTGTCAGCCTGAGTTATTTCTGAACGGGAGCCTGTCAGCCTGAGTTATTTCTGAACGGGAGCCTGTCAGCCTGAGTTATTTCTGAACGAGAGCCTGTCAGCCTGAGTTATTTCTGAACGAGAGCCTGTCAGCCTGAGTGCAGTTATTTCAGAACGGGAGCCTGTCAGCCTGAGTGTAGTTATTTCTGAACGGGAGCCTGTCAGCCTGAGTGTAGTTATTTCTGAACGGGAGCCTGTCAGCCTGAGTGCAGTTATTTCTGAACGAGAGCCTGTCAGCCTGAGTGCAGTTATTTATGAACGAGAGCCTGTCAGCCTGAGTTATTTCTGAACGGGAGCCTGTCAGCCTGAGTTATTTCTGAACGGGAGCCAGTCAGCCTGAGTTATTTCTGAACAGGAGCCTGTCAGCCTGAGTGCAGTTATTTCTGAACGGGAGCCTGTCAGCCTGAGTGGACTTATTTCTGAACGGGAGCCAGTCAGCCTGAGTTATTTCTGAACGGGAGCCTGTCAGCCTGAGTTATTTCTGAACGGGAGCCAGTCAGCCTGAGTTATTTCTGAACGGGAGCCTGTCAGCCTGAGTTATTTCTGAACGGGAGCCTGTCAGCCTGAGTTATTTCTGAACGGGAGCCAGTCAGCCTGAGTTATTTCTGAACGGGAGCCAGTCAGCCTGAGTTATTTCTGAACGGGAGCCAGTCAGCCTGAGTTATTTCTGAACAGGAGCCTGTCAGCCTGAGTGCAGTTATTTCTGAACGGGAGCCTGTCAGCCTGAGTGGACTTATTTCTGAACGGGAGCCAGTCAGCCTGAGTTATTTCTGAACGGGAGCCTGTCAGCCTGATTGCAGTTATTTCTGAACGAGAGCCTGTCAGCCTGAGTTATTTCTGAACGGGAGCCTGTCAGCCTGAGTTATTTCTGAACGGGAGCCTGTCAGCCTGAGTTATTTCTGAACGAGAGCCTGTCAGCCTGAGTTATTTCTGAACGAGAGCCTGTCAGCCTGAGTGCAGTTATTTCAGAACGGGAGCCTGTCAGCCTGAGTGTAGTTATTTCTGAACGGGAGCCTGTCAGCCTGAGTGTAGTTATTTCTGAACGGGAGCCTGTCAGCCTGAGTGCAGTTATTTCTGAACGAGAGCCTGTCAGCCTGAGTGCAGCTGTTTCTGAACAAGAGGCAGTCAGCCTGAGTTATTTCTGAACGAGAGCCTGTCAGCCTGAGTTATTTCTGAACGAGAGTCAGTCAGCCTGAGTGCAGTTATTTCTGAACGGGAGCCTGTCAGCCTGAGTGCAGTTATTTCTGAATGAGAGCCTGTCAGCCTGAGTGCAGTTATTTCTGAACCGGAGCCTGTCAGCCTGAGTGCAGCTGTTTCTGAACAAGAGGCAGTCAGCCTGAGTTATTTCTGAACGAGAGCCTGTCAGCCTGAGTGCAGTTATTTCTGAACGAGAGCCTGTCAGCCTGAGTGCAGTTATTTCTGAACCGGAGCCTGTCAGCCTGAGTGCAGTTGTTTCTGAACAAGAGGCAGTCAGCCTGAGTTAAATCTGAACGGGAGCCTGTCAACCTGAGTTATTTCTGAATGGGAGCCTGTCAACCTGAGTTATTTCTGAACGGGAGCCTGTCAGCCTGAGTTATTTCTGAACGGGAGCCTGTCAGCCTGAGTTATTTCTGAACGGGAGCCTGTCAACCTGAGTTATTTCTGAACGGGAGCCAGTCAGCCTGAGTTATTGCTGAACGGGAGCCTGTCAGCCTGAGTTATTTCTGAACGGGAGCCTGTCAGCCTGAGTTATTTCTGAACGGGAGCAAGTCAGCCTGAGTTATTTCTGAACGGGAGCCTGTCAGCCTGAGTTATTTCTGAACGGGAGCCAGTCAGCCTGAGTTATTTCTGAATGGGAGCCTGTCAGCCTGAGTTATTTCTGAACGGGAGCCAGTCAGCCTGAGTTATTTCTGAACGGGAGCCAGTCGGCCTGAGTTATTTCTGAACGGGAGCCAGTCAGCCTGAGTTATTTCTGAACAGGAGCCTGTCAGCCTGAGTGCAGTTATTTCTGAACGGGAGCCTGTCAGCCTGAGTGGACTTATTTCTGAACGGGAGCCAGTCAGCCTGAGTTATTTCTGAACGGGAGCCTGTCAGCCTGATTGCAGTTATTTCTGAACGAGAGCCTGTCAGCCTGAGTTATTTCTGAACGGGAGCCTGTCAGCCTGAGTTATTTCTGAACGGGAGCCTGTCAGCCCGAGTTATTTCTGAACGGGAGCCTGTCAGCCTGAGTTATTTCTGAACGGGAGCCTGTCAACCTGAGTTATTTCTGAACGGGAGCCAGTCAGCCTGAGTTATTTCTGAACGGGAGCCTGTCAGCCTGAGTTATTTCTGAACGGGAGCCTGTCAGCCTGAGTTATTTCTGAACGGGAGCCTGTCAGCCTGAGTGCAGTTATTTCTGAACGGGAGCCTGTCAGCCTGAGTGCACTTATTTCTGAACGGGAGCCAGTCAGCCTGAGTTATTTCTGAACTGGAGCCTGTCAGCCTGAGTGCAGTTATTTCTGAACGGGAGCCTGTCAGCCTGAGTGGACTTATTTCTGAACGGGAGCCAGTCAGCCTGAGTTATTTCTGAACGGGAGCCTGTCAGCCTGAGTGCAGTTATTTATGAACGAGAGCCTGTCAGCCTGAGTTATTTCTGAACGGGAGCCTGTCAGCCTGAGTTATTTCTGAACGGGAGCCAGTCAGCCTGAGTTATTTCTGAACAGGAGCCTGTCAGCCTGAGTGCAGTTATTTCTGAACGGGAGCCTGTCAGCCTGAGTGGACTTATTTCTGAACGGGAGCCAGTCAGCCTGAGTTATTTCTGAACGGGAGCCTGTCAGCCTGAGTTATTTCTGAACGGGAGCCAGTCAGCCTGAGTTATTTCTGAACAGGAGCCTGTCAGCCTGAGTGCAGTTATTTCTGAACGGGAGCCTGTCAGCCTGAGTGGACTTATTTCTGAACGGGAGCCAGTCAGCCTGAGTTATTTCTGAACGGGAGCCTGTCAGCCTGATTGCAGTTATTTCTGAACGAGAGCCTGTCAGCCTGAGTTATTTCTGAACGGGAGCCTGTCAGCCTGAGTTATTTCTGAACGGGAGCCTGTCAGCCTGAGTTATTTCTGAACGGGAGCCTGTCAGCCTGAGTTATTTCTGAACGGGAGCCTGTCAACCTGAGTTATTTCTGAACGGGAGCCAGTCAGCCTGAGTTATTTCTGAACGGGAGCCTGTCAGCCTGAGTTATTTCTGAACGGGAGCCTGTCAGCCTGAGTTATTTCTGAACGGGAGCCTGTCAGCCTGAGTGCAGTTATTTCTGAACGGGAGCCTGTCAGCCTGAGTGCACTTATTTCTGAACGGGAGCCAGTCAGCCTGAGTTATTTCTGAACTGGAGCCTGTCAGCCTGAGTGCAGTTATTTCTGAACGGGAGCCTGTCAGCCTGAGTGGACTTATTTCTGAACGGGAGCCAGTCAGCCTGAGTTATTTCTGAACGGGAGCCTGTCAGCCTGAGTGCAGTTATTTATGAACGAGAGCCTGTCAGCCTGAGTTATTTCTGAACGGGAGCCTGTCAGCCTGAGTTATTTCTGAACGGGAGCCAGTCAGCCTGAGTTATTTCTGAACAGGAGCCTGTCAGCCTGAGTGCAGTTATTTCTGAACGGGAGCCTGTCAGCCTGAGTGGACTTATTTCTGAACGGGAGCCAGTCAGCCTGAGTTATTTCTGAACGGGAGCCTGTCAGCCTGAGTTATTTCTGAACGGGAGCCAGTCAGCCTGAGTTATTTCTGAACGGGAGCCTGTCAGCCTGAGTTATTTCTGAACGGGAGCCTGTCAGCCTGAGTTATTTCTGAACGGGAGCCAGTCAGCCTGAGTTATTTCTGAACGGGAGCCAGTCAGCCTGAGTTATTTCTGAACGGGAGCCTGTCAGCCTGAGTTATTTCTGAACGGGAGCCAGTCAGCCTGAGTTATTTCTGAACAGGAGCCTGTCAGCCTGAGTGCAGTTATTTCTGAACAGGAGCCTGTCAGCCTGAGTGGACTTATTTCTGAACGGGAGCCAGTCAGCCTGAGTTATTTCTGAACGGGAGCCTGTCAGCCTGATTGCAGTTATTTCTGAACGAGAGCCTGTCAGCCTGAGTTATTTCTGAACGGGAGCCTGTCAGCCTGAGTTATTTCTGAACGGGAGCCTGTCAGCCTGAGTTATTTCTGAACGGGAGCCTGTCAGCCTGAGTTATTTCTGAACGGGAGCCTGTCAACCTGAGTTATTTCTGAACGGGAGCCAGTCAGCCTGAGTTATTTCTGAACGGGAGCCTGTCAGCCTGAGTTATTTCTGAACGGGAGCCTGTCAGCCTGAGTGCAGTTATTTCTGAACGGGAGCCTGTCAGCCTGAGTGGACTTATTTCTGAACGGGAGCCAGTCAGCCTGAGTTATTTCTGAACGGGAGCCTGTCAGCCTGAGTGCAGTTATTTATGAACGAGAGCCTGTCAGCCTGAGTTATTTCTGAACGGGAGCCTGTCAGCCTGAGTTATTTCTGAACGGGAGCCAGTCAGCCTGAGTTATTTCTGAACGGGAGCCTGTCAGCCTGAGTTATTTCTGAACGGGAGCCTGTCAGCCTGAGTTATTTCTGAACGGGAGCCAGTCAGCCTGAGTTATTTCTGAACGGGAGCTAGTCAGCCTGAGTTATTTCTGAACGGGAGCCAGTCAGCCTGAGTTATTTCTGAACAGGAGCCTGTCAGCCTGAGTGCAGTTATTTCTGAACGGGAGCCTGTCAGCATGAGTGCACTTATTTCTGAACGGGAGCCTGTCAGCCTGAGTTATTTCTGAACGGGAGCCTGTCAGCCTGAGTTATTTCTGAACGGGAGCCTGTCAGCCTGAGTTATTTCTGAACGGGAGCCAGTCAGCCTGAGTTATTTCTGAACGGGAGCTAGTCAGCCTGAGTTATTTCTGAACGGGAGCCAGTCAGCCTGAGTTATTTCTGAACAGGAGCCTGTCAGCCTGAGTGCAGTTATTTCTGAACGGGAGCCTGTCAGCCTGAGTGCACTTATTTCTGAACGGGAGCCAGTCAGCCTGAGTTATTTCTGAACGGGAGCCTGTCAGCCTGAGTGCAATTATTTCTGAACGGGAGCCTGTCAGCCTGAGTGGACTTATTTCTGAACGGGAGCCAGTCAGCCTGAGTTATTTCTGAACGGGAGCCTGTCAGCCTGATTGCAGTTATTTCTGAACGAGAGCCTGTCAGCCTGAGTTATTTCTGAACGGGAGCCTGTCAGCCTGAGTTATTTCTGAACGGGAGCCTGTCAGCCTGAGTGCAGTTATTTCTGAACGGGAGCCTGTCAGCCTGAGTGCAGTTATTTCTGAACGAGAGCCTGTCAGCCTGAGTTATTTCTGAACGAGAGCCAGTCAGCCTGAGTGCAGTTATTTCTGAACGAGAGCCTGTCAGCCTGAGTGCAGCTGTTTCTGAACAAGAGGCAGTCAGCCTGAGTTATTTCTGAACGAGAGCCTGTCAGCCTGAGTTATTTCTGAACGAGAGCCTGTCAGCCTGAGTTATTTCTGAACGAGAGCCTGTCAGCCTGAGTGCAGTTATTTCTGAACGGGAGCCTGTCAGCCTGAGTGTAGTTATTTCTGAACGGGAGCCTGTCAGCCTGAGTGTAGTTATTTCTGAACGGGAGCCTGTCAGCCTGAGTGCAGTTATTTCTGAACGAGAGCCTGTCAGCCTGAGTGCAGCTGTTTCTGAACAAGAGGCAGTCAGCCTGAGTTATTTCTGAACGAGAGCCTGTCAGCCTGAGTTATTTCTGAACGAGAGCCAGTCAGCCTGAGTGCAGTTATTTCTGAACGAGAGCCTGTCAGCCTGAGTGCAGCTGTTTCTGAACAAGAGGCAGTCAGCCTGAGTTATTTCTGAACGAGAGCCTGTCAGCCTGAGTTATTTCTGAACGAGAGCCTGTCAGCCTGTGTGCAGTTATTTCTGAACGAGAGCCTGTCAGCCTGAGTTATTTCTGAACGAGAGCCTGTCAGCCTGAGTGCAGTTATTTCTGAACGGGAGCCTGTCAGCCTGAGTGTAGTTATTTCTGAGCGGGAGCCTGTCAGCCTGAGTGTAGTTATTTCTGAACGGGAGCCTGTCAGCCTGAGTGCAGTTATTTCTGAACGAGAGCCTGTCAGCCTGAGTGCAGCTGTTTCTGAACAAGAGGCAGTCAGCCTGAGTTATTTCTGAACGAGAGCCTGTCAGCCTGAGTTATTTCTGAACGAGAGCCTGTCAGCCTGAGTGCAGTTATTTCTGAACGGGAGCCTGTCAGCCTGAGTGTAGTTATTTCTGAACGGGAGCCTGTCAGCCTGAGTGTAGTTATTTCTGAACGGGAGCCTGTCAGCCTGAGTGCAGTTATTTCTGAACGAGAGCCTGTCAGCCTGAGTGCAGTTATTTCTGAACCGGAGCCTGTCAGCCTGAGTGCAGCTGTTTCTGAACAAGAGGCAGTCAGCCTGAGTTATTTCTGAACGAGAGCCTGTCAGCCTGAGTGCAGTTATTTCTGAACGGGAGCCTGTCAGCCTGAGTGCACTTATTTCTGAACGAGAGCCTGTCAGCCTGAGTGCAGTTATTTCTGAACGAGAGCCTGTCAGCCTGAGTGCAGTTATTTCTGAACGGGAGCCTGTCAGCCTGAGTGCAGCTGTTTCTGAACAAGAGGCAGTCAGCCTGAGTTATTTCTGAACGAGAGCCTGTCAGCCTGAGTGCAGTTATTTCTGAACGGGAGCCAGTCAGCCTGAGTGCAGCTGTTTCTGAACAAGAGGCAGTCAGCCTGAGTTATTTCTGAACGAGAGCCTGTCAGCCTGAGTGCAGTTATTTCTGAACGGGAGCCTGTCAGCCTGAGTGCACTTATTTCTGAACGAGAGCCTGTCAACCTGAGTGCAGTTATTTCTGAACGAGAGCCTGTCAGCCTGAGTGCAGTTATTTCTGAACGAGAGGCAGTCAGCCTGAGTGCAGTTATTTCTGAACAAGAGCCAGTCAGCCTGAGTTATTTCTGAACGAGAGCCAGTCAGCCTGAGTGCAGTTATTTCTGAACAAGAGGCAGTCAGCCTGAGTTATTTCTGAACGAGAGCCAGTCAGCCTGAGTGCACTTATTTCTGAACAAGAGCCAGTCAGCCTGAGTGCACTTATTTCTGAACAAGAGCCAGTCAGCCTGAGTGCAGTTATTTCTGAACGGGAGCCTGTCAGCCTGAGTTATTTCTGAACGAGAGCCAGTCAGCCTGAGTTATTTCTGAACGAGAGCCAGTCAGCCTGAGTGCAGTTATTTCTGAACAAGAGGCAGTCAGCCTGAGTTATTTCTGAACGAGAGCCAGTCAGCCTGAGTGCACTTATTTCTGAACAAGAGCCAGTCAGCCTGAGTGCACTTATTTCTGAACAAGAGCCAGTCAGCCTGAGTGCAGTTATTTCTGAACGGGAGCCTGTCAGCCTGAGTTATTTCTGAACGAGAGCCTGTCAGCCTGAGTGCACTTATTTCTGAACAAGAGGCAGTCAGCCTGAGTTATTTCTGAACGAGAGCCAGTCAGCCTGAGTTATTTCTGAACGAGAGCCAGTCAGCCTGAGTGCACTTATTTCTGAACGAGAGCCAGTCAGCCTGAGTGCACTTATTTCTGAACGAGAGCCAGTCAGCCTGAGTGCACTTATTTCTGAACGAGAGCCAGTCAGCCTGAGTGCACTTATTTCTGAACGAGAGCCAGTCAGCCTGAGTGCGAGAGCCAGTCAGCCTGAGTGCACCTATTTTTGAACGAGAGCCAGTCAGCCTGAGTGCGAGAGCCAGTCAGCCTGAGTGCACCTATTTCTGAACGAGAGCCAGTCAGCCTGAGTGCACTTATTTCTAGTAACCATTAGGTAGCCTAGTGGTTAGAGCATTGGACAAGTAACCAGCAGGTAGCCTAGTGGTTAGAGCGTTGGACTAGTAACTGAAAGGTTGCAAGATCAAATCCATGAGCTGACAAGGTACAAATCTGTTGTTCTGCCCCTGAACAAGGCAGTTAACCCACTGTTCCTAGACCGTCAATGAAAATAAGAATTTGTTCTTAAAAAACTGACTTGCCTAGTTTAATTAAACAAAAAAAATATATACAATTTATAACACATACAGAAAGCCTTAATGATGTAAACACAAATGTATTAACACTTAGGGAATTACCAGTCAGAACAAATCAACGTTAAAGACATTTCCTTCACACAATACAAATACATGAAGTCCAGCAATGTAATTATATAGAACATTACACAGGGCTGTGAATAGTGTAGCTGGTCCCTTACCTCTCTTATATAGAACACTACACAGGGCTGTGAATAGTGTAGCTGGTCCGTTACCTCTCTTATATAGAACATTACACAGGGCTGTGAATAGTGTAGCTGGTCCCTTACCTCTCTTATATAGAACATTACACAGAGCTGTGAATAGTGTAGCTGGTCCCTTACCTCTCTTATATAGAACATTACACAGGGCTGTGAATAGTGTAGCTGGTCCCTTACCTCTCTTATATAGAACATTACACAGGGCTGTGAATAGTGTAGCTGGTCCCTTACCTCTCTTATATAGAACATTACACAGGGCTGTGAATAGTGTAGCTGGTCCGTTACCTCTCTTATATAGAACATTACACAGGGCTGTGAATAGTGTAGCTGGTCCCTTACCTCTCTTATATAGAACATTACACAGGGCTGTGAATAGTGTAGCTGGTCCCTTACCTCTCTTATATAGAACATTACACAGGGCTGTGAATAGTGTAGCTGGTCCCTTACCTCTCTTATATTAAACATTACACAGGGCTGTGAATAGTGTAGCTGGTCCCTTACCTCTCTTATATAGAACATTACACAGGGCTGTGAATAGTGTAGCTGGTCCCTTACCTCTCTTATATAGAACATTACACAGGGCTGTGAAAAGTGTAGCTGGTCCCTTACCTCTCTTACATAGAACATTACACAGGGCTGTGAATAGTGTAGCTGGTCCCTTACCTCTCTTATATAGAACATTACACAGGGCTGTGAATAGTGTAGCTGGTCCCTTACCTCTCTTATATAGAACATTACACAGAGCTGTGAATAGTGTAGCTGGTCCCTTACCTCTCTTATATAGAACATTACACAGAGCTGTGAATAGTGTAGCTGGTCCCTTACCTCTCTTATATAGAACATTACACAGGGCTGTGAATAGTGTAGCTGGTCCCTTACCTCTCTTATATAGAACATTACACAGGGCTGTGAATAGTGTAGCTGGTCCGTTACCTCTCTTATATAGAACATTACACAGGGCTGTGAATAGTGTAGCTGGTCCCTTACCTCTCTTATATAGAACATTACACAGGGCTGTGAATAGTGTAGCTGGTCCCTTACCTCTCTTATATAGAACATTACACAGGGCTGTGAATAGTGTAGCTGGTCCCTTACCTCTCTTATATAGAACATTACACAGGGCTGTGAATAGTGTAGCTGGTCCCTTACCTCTCTTATATAGAACATTGCACAGGGCTGTGAATAGTGTAGCTGGTCCCTTACCTCTCTTATATAAAACATTACACAGGGCTGTGAATAGTGTAGCTGGTCCCTTACCTCTCTTATATAGAACATTACACAGGGCTGTGAATAGTGTAGCTGGT